>NC_083766.1:63832426-63834926 GCF_963514075.1 Conger conger
TAGGTGTGCTTTAATCACAGTGTTTGTTTATGATAATAGGTGTGCTTTAATCACAGTGTTTGTTTATGATAATAGGCGTGCTTTAATCACAGTGTTTGTTTATGATAATAGGCGTGCTTTAATCACAGTGTTTGTTTATGATAATAGGTGTGCTTTAATCACAGAGTTTGTTTATGATAATAGGAGTGCTTTAATCACAGTGTTTGTTTATGATAATAGGCATGCTTTAATCACAGTGTTTGTTTATGATAATAGGCGTGCTTTAATCACAGTGTTTATGATAATAGGTGTGCTTTAATCACAGTGTTTGTTTATGATAATAGGTGTGCTTTAATCACAGTGTTTGTTTATGATAATAGGTGTGCTTTAATCACAGTGTTTATGATAATAGGTGTGCTTTAATCACAGTGTTTATGATAATAGGTGTGCTTTAATCACAGTGTTTATGATAATAGGTGTGCTTTAATCACAGTGTTTATGATAATAGGCGTGCTTTAATCACAGTGTTTATGATAATAGGCGTGCTTTAATCACAGTGTTTATGCTTTAATCAGTGTGCACAATGTAACCACTGCAGCCTCACTGCAGCTCATGCTCCTGACCCTCATTACAGAGTTGATCGCTTGCAGAGAGCTAATTAGCCTGAGTGTATGTGAGGCTGTTTGGGGAGGGGCGCCCCCACTGGAGAGACAGAAAACTGCAGGTGTAAGACACACTAAATGGGTCCTAATGATGACTCATACAGTATCTCACAATTTTGCCGGTAGAGGTGACTCTCAAAGGTACAGGTGATTGTCTGAGGTGCAGGTAAGTGTCTCTGGTACAGGTGAGTTTTTCAGGTACAGGTGAGGTACAGGTGAGTTTCTCAGATACAGGTGAGGTACAGGTGAGTTTCTCAGGTACAGGTGAGGTACATGTGAGTTTCTAAGATACAGGTGAGATGCAGGTGAGTCTCTCAGGTAAAGGTGAGGTACACGTCAGTGTCTCAGGTACAGGTGGGTTTTTCAGTACAGGTGAGTTTCTCAGGTAAAAATGAGGTGCAGGTGAGTTTCTCAGACATAGGTGAGTTTTTCAGGTACAGGTGAGTGTCTCAGATACAGGTGAGTTTTTCAGGTACAGGTGAGTGTCTCAGATACAGGTGAGTTTTTCAGGTACAGGTGAGTGTCTCAGATACAGGTGAGGTACAGGTGAGTGTCTCAGGTAAAGGTGAGTTTTTCAGGTACAGGTGAGTGTCTCAGATACAGGTGAGGTACAGGTGAGTGTCTCAGGTAAATATGAGGTACAGGGGAGTGTCTCAGGTAAAGGTGAGGTACAGGTGAGTGTCTCAGATACAGGTGAGGTACAGGTCAGTGTCTCAGGTAAAGGTGAGGTACAGGTGAGTGTCTCAGGTAAAGGTGAGGTACAAGTGAGTGTCTCAGGTAAAGGTGAGGTACAGGTGAGTGTCTCAGGTAAAGGTGAGGTACAAGTGAGTGTCTCAGGTAAAGGTGAGGTACAGATGAGTGTCTCAGGTAAAGGTGAGGTACAGGTGAGTGTCTCAGGTAAAGGTGAGGTACAGGTGGTTACCTCAGGTAGCTCAGAGGTCTGACAGCTTGTTGCTGATTAGACCCTGTGTTCAGCTGGGCTGATAACCCAGATTGGCTACCATGGTAACTGCATCCATGGTAACTGTAGCTGTCCCCTCATGTTTGGAGGAAGAGGGTGGGGGGTTGGGTCCTCTCTGATAGCCCACCAATCACTGAACTAAAATTATCTTTATTTCTCTACATCTCTCTCATCTGAGACATCTACCTCTCTGCCTCCATCTGAAAAAGCTTTACCATGGCAACGGAGTCCACTTGAGCCCAGAGTCCAAACCAAGCCACGGTGGTGCGCTCTCTCTCTCTCTCTCTCTCTCTCTCTCTCTCTCTCCCTCTCTCTCTCTCTCTCTCTCGCTCTCTCTCTCTCTCTCTCTCCCTCTCTCTCTCCCTCTCTCTCTCCCTCTCTCTCTCTCTCTCTCTCTCTCTCTCTCTCTCTCTCTCTCTCTCCCTCTCTCTCTCTCTCTCTCTCCCTCTCTCTCTCTCTCTCTCTCAGCCATTTTCCCTCAGGATCCATGTCACACACTGTTGTCTGTCTGTCTGTCTGTGTCTGCCTGCCTGCCTGCCTGCCTGTCTGCCTGTCTGCCTGTCTGCCTGTCTGTCTGTCTGTCTGTCTGTCTGTCTGTACTGCAGGGGAGCTGAATGCAGGATCTGCTTCCCTCTTACCTGTTGCGGGCATTGCCATAGCAACAGAGCCTTCAACAGACACTAATCAAGATAACAAGGGAGGACTGGGAAGAGTGAGAGAGGCTCCATCTCTCTCCATCCTCCATCTCTCTTTATCCTCCAGCTCTTTCCATCCTCCTCTCTCTCCATCCTCCATCTCTCTTTATCCTCCAGCTCTCTCTTTCCATCCTCCTCTCTCTCCATCTTACATCTCTCTTTCATCCTTTCATTTTCCTGTGTTCAACTGTCAAACTCATCAG
>NC_083766.1:63844926-63874926 GCF_963514075.1 Conger conger
GGCGGTTCAGTTCCCTAAAGGCTCTACGCGACTGAGTAAGTGCCTGAAGAAGGAAATAAGGGCAGCTCCATGGAAACTAGGAAGTCATTTCCACAGAGTCCCCCCCAAAGTCACACACGGCTGCCAAAAACTATAATGGCCGGCCTAAGCAGAACAAAAATTCAGTTGTTTTTCGCCCATGCACTGTAGGGCGGAGATGTAGCTACAGAAATCACATTTAAACGCAGACCACCCCCCTCTAGTTACTGCCAATTACAGCTCCCTCGCGCCTCGTATGAGTAGCGGACTGTACAAGTGGGGGGGGGTGATGTGACATCAGGGCTTTAAGCACGATTACCATACCTGCGCTGTCATGCGTGGACAACCTTACAACCTTGCTCGCTATTTCACTGAACACTGAAAATGGATGCAATTACATTCCGGAATTTAACAAAGAAGAAACTGGCTGGCTATTGCACTGGCTATTCCAACCTTTAGACAAAGACAATGCAGGTTTGAGATTAAGGAACACAGCGTCAAAGCCACGATGAAACTGCAACTGCTTTAGGCTCGTAGTCCACACACAGAGCGACCTGCGGGATGCCGGCAGGAACATTCTTCATTCGTTAGGGCCATACACATCCGTGGAACACAACACACGTTGGATTTCGCCTTCAGGGCGAACTGCTTGAAGGTTATTTAACTTAGAAACTGAACCAAAGTTCAGACCAAATTCAGTTTCTGGAAATCTGAGAGCAAACTCTCAGCCTCCGTAGTTATGGTAGCACTGGATTTAAACCCAAATAAAAAAATGTTCTTGACCAGTTATTAGTCAAGAAATAGAGCCCAATGTTGATTATATTGCAACTACGAGCCTACAATAGGCTAATATCACAATATAATAATAATAATAATAATAATAATAATATCTGATTGTATGACTTCTTACTATTGGCAAGTTTAATAATGGTGGTATTTACTTATACGCAAAGGTCTACTCAAAAGTCCACTTAACAAATACATGTATCAGGAAAACTTGTCGTATCAGTGACACGCGTCGCTGACCTGCTTCAGTCACCAACTGATTTCCAAAAAATGTCCAACCGCCACCCTGAGCAGGTATAAAACACGAGCTCTAACAAAAATTCAGTATCAGATACTTGTTTTCATAAACCGATGAATGTTTAAGTCACTTGATTGAAACCACTGTGGTATTGTTGGGGAAGCTGTATAGGCTATAGCCTGCGTGGAATACCGGCGATATGCAGACGCATCAAATACGAAAGGAACATAGCGGCATAATGACGTACCTTTTGTTCAAAGAGTTCCAGTATACGGGCTCCATGTTTGTCGCGGAGATTCCAAGTAAACCCATAAGGAACACGACCAGAATCCTCAATCCGTGCGCGCCTCTCCGACGCGCCATTGTCACCCCTGAATCAGACCTTTCTTCTCCCATCAAAGCGACGGGAAGTCAGGCGCTCCACCGTATGAAAAGTTTAATTAATCCGTCAGTGCGAACAGCGACGGCGTGACTCCGCCAACCGCATCGGCATATGCGCCCCCGAAATACACGCACACCGCGCGTATACAAGGACTAAAACCCAAATTGTGTAAGTTTTTCAACGTGTCTTGACCCGAAATATTATCATTTGCAAAATAGGTTTCCTTTCCTTAGAAGACTGCCTTTAATATGACATGAAAATATAGGCTACTACTCTAGTACCAAAATAATATTTTAAATAAAAAACTGACCCGTTACTACTATACACCTCGAGGGTCTCTCGCCTTTCATTGGATTATCCCAGTGGAAAAAACGCAGAACATTGGGAACTATTTACGATCGAAGTGGTTCCCGTCACCATCGCTAAAATCATGGATGTATACTCCCGTCCCCACCAGTGCTCAGGGGAGCGAGAGCATTTCCCCGAGGACATGGACGGTATATGCTCTTTCACGAGACGATCATCCACTCATTCTTCTTGTATAAAAAAAATGAGAGGTGTAGAAGTGTAAGGTCGACGAATGGCATCTGATAGAAGTTTTACGAAAAAGGCAGAATGAATACAAACGTGCACATGGAATAGCTGCCAAGATTCGCCTTATAGCACAAACAGGCTGAGATGTTAACAGCCGGCTTCGTCAACTCAGACATTTGCATTCGATTAATTGCTTCTTCATCTGCTGCTCCAAGTCACCCTGACTCGCCCATCGCTCCCAGCGCACTGGCCGCGCTCTGCTCGAAGGGAATGGGGGGTGAGGGGGTGTGTGTGTCTGGAGCAGCCAGTGACAGACGCGCCAAACTAGTGCAGAAGTGAGTTCTCTGAAGTTTTATCAGCCTTCCTTCCTACACATTCCAAACTCACAGAGACATGTGTTGGTCGTCCGGGACCCCAGGATGAGTACAGAATCAAGCAGTATATTGCTCCCACCTGTCACTCACTGACCCCCACTGCCCACGCCAAACTGTTTTAGTTTTAACCACCAGCCTTCGGCAGTTTCATTTATCTCATGACCATAGCGCCTCCAGAGGACCGTTAGCACTCGGCCATTATTGTGGCTAAGCTTCATGTGGGCAGTTGTTTTGCCCACTTATACCAATTAAAATAAATACACTCTGAACACACCGATTGAAATAACCACACTCTGAACACACCAATTAAATTAAACACACTCTGAACACAGGAGTTAGCCGATAAAACTGGAGCAACAATGCCACCGTGTGGAGACTAGACATACTAGCAACCCACATTTTGAACTGAGGTGCGTTTTGCAAATTGTAGGTCTACCAATAGCGACTATATTTAATTACAAGTTTATGGGCAAATTTGACATCGTCTACATATTAAGAATCAATTGCTGCATTAAACTGAAGTTAACATGAAACTCTTAGCATACTCTATTGAATGTCTAAGCAATTTCCGACCTCTGCAGGCTGCAGCGCGCGCACCTGTTACTTCAGGCGTTACTAGCATCTCCATGGTAACCAGCTACTACCGAGAAACGGCAGGTGACGGGGTTTATAATTTCAAGTTATAATAGCGATAATAACACCGGTAATTCCAACCTGTCAGAATAAAGAACAGAACACAGATACAGTGGGGTTCAAGAGTTTTTGTGTCAAAATGTGTTAAGATTATAAAAATGTCATAAATGATACTGCATGCCTTATCAAGGAATCACTTTTGCTCATTACCACTACCTTTTACATTACATTACATTACATGGCATTTTGCAGACGCTCTTATCCAGAGCGACGTACAACAAAGTGCAAATTAAACACAAGAACAAGTGCAAAAAGGACCCGAGAGGACAGTATAGTTCCGAGTCCTAGTGTAAACATGCAGAAAATCAGAACCCTTTTACAGTTTAACTCCAACTCAGTTTAACATAATATAACACATACAGTACAGACATGCCCACACGCTCGAGTGCACGCACGCACGCAGTACATAAAACATAATGTACCTGTTTTTCCTATCATAAACAAGAATGTATTAGCGACCTATAATAATTCTGTATATAACTATATAGTCGTTATTACTACCGGCGTTGGCAATAGTGTTATTACAGGCATGCCAATAAAGCATTCTTGAATTGAATTCTTTCTCTTTGTTATATTCGTCGAACGAATGTGTACAATTGCGTACACAATTCTAATCTAACCGTGCCTTTCGTAATGATTTAGCCACTGCCCAACGAAGTGCATTTGTATTGCCCAGTCCTTGCTGTGTATATTTGTAAAATGGAAAAAAGTGTATTAGTAAGATGGCCGCCCTGTTCGTACCATGTGACTAGGGAGGAGTTTGCCTGACCCCATCACGTGATGCAGTGGCAGTTCGCTAAAACATTTTACACGTCGAGTATTTTACACCATTTATGTATTTAGGCATAGATATTGATTAAAAACCAACTGCAATTCAAAGTTATGCAAATTACCGACATATTTATTTGTTTTGTAGTGAATGCTTCCAGGTGGATGGTTGCCTACGTCATACACACTTCCGTTCCGCCGTTAGCAGCTGTGCCTCAGTTGCTACAGATTTTGCTGTTGAATTAGAGATAATCAACCTCCATCAAACGTCGTATCTTGAAGCCGTTTAACATTTTTCTTTGCGTCTGTGTTTTTGAAGCACGGTAAGTACAAGATAAGTTGTTCATATGTATCACATGAATGGCGTTTAAGCTTCAATACCCACATCTGTCAAAGCGGCAGCTGTATCGATGGACATTCTCGAGTCCAACTGCGTCTGCTATGCGGTGGTGTCGCTCAGTAATAGTGGCAAACGTAAACTAACGTATAGTTAGTCAGTCAAGACTACGATCAATAATGTTTGTTAATAGAAGACACACGGAATATTCAATGTTAAGAATGAGTCGACCATCTGGTTAGACTATCGTAATACTGTTACGGCACACATCCAAAACGAGACTCAAACGAAAATTTTAATTTACATGGTAACTACTGTTGACTGTTTAAATCTCGCTGGTTTGCCAAAATGCCAACAAATCAAATTAACCAAACCAGCTCGTTACCATTTAGTAGATAATGAAGAATTCAAAGACAAAGCAAATAACGAGCCAAACCTGCAGTGTGTTACTAAGTTTAAGGAAAGGATTATCAGTTTAAATACATACACCTAATTAGGAGCTAAGTGATTCACCTTGTTACACCTCAGTATTTGATAAACGCTTTGCTAGCTCTTTTCCTGTTTGCAATGTAGCATGGTAAGCATAATGTGATCTTGGCACGTTTAGTGTTCATGGCATGCATAGCTATGTGTGTCATAAATGTGGCTTAAGAGGGTAAATAATCCCTCAAAACATGAAAAGCAGCTAATTAATTAAAAAATACCAGTTTGCTAAAATTCTTCGATTGCAATTGTGGTTGGAACGAAAACCACCATGCACAGGGTGTCCCCTGGACAGAACTTGAGAACCACCGTCTTACCCTACTGATTAATTCCCTCCCCACACACATGTGGATGGAATAACAGGCATGTTCAGCTAATCTCTTATGACGCTCTGCTCCCACACCAGCTTCGCACTGTCAGTGAAATGGCGGAGCCTTGCAGTCCGGCCGCTAAGTGTGTGTCTCCGGGGGCCGCGGGCGCAGGGGTGGAGATGGAGGCGGTGGAGATGGACCCGGTGGAGTTCACCCTCCGCAAGCGTCTGCCGCGCAAACTGCCCAAGCGCCGCCACGACGTCTACGTCAACATGAAGACGGACTTCCGGGCGCAGCTGGCGCGCTGCCAGAAGCTGCTGGACGGCGGCGCGCAGCGCGAGATCTGCGTGCACGGCCTG
This sequence comes from Conger conger, assembly GCF_963514075.1. Classification (NCBI taxonomy): domain Eukaryota; kingdom Metazoa; phylum Chordata; class Actinopteri; order Anguilliformes; family Congridae; genus Conger; species Conger conger. The sequence goes on from NC_083766.1 coordinate 63,850,210, forward strand.
GGGCTGGCCATCAACCGCGCCATCAACATCGCGCTGCAGCTGCAGAGCGGCAGCCAGGGGGCGCTGCTGCTGGCCGCCAACACCTCCACCGTGGAGCTGGTGGACGACCTGGAGCCGGAGGAGGCGGGGACTGAGCCACTCACACACACGCGCAACAACTCGGCCATTCACATTAAAGTGTACTACCCCGACCCCCAGTGAGCACGTGACAGTGCAGTACCTCAGAGACCCTCTGTTGTTGGGGGTGGGCGGGGGCTACGAAAAGCTGCAAGATAAAAATTAACTGTGAATCGTTTACAGAAGAGACAGTCCTTTGATCGACAGCGCCCCTCCTGTGGTCTTTAATATGAAGTGTGCCCCTGAAACGGCTCTATAAGGGCTGTGGGGCTGTAGGACTGGAGGACTGGAGGACTGGAGGACTGTAGGGCTGCTGCATGCTGAAGATCATCAGTGCCCCTCATTATTACAATTAGGTTTGCAATTTTATTTGGGCCAAATGACTGTGTGTGTCCAACATCAAGTGCAATTTCAGATCCTGAGTTTTCCGTTTGCAGATGTTGTGGTTTGTGCTTGAGCAAAATGCTGAGTTGTACAGAATAAAATGTATTTAAATTGATCGCTGGTTTGCTGTTTTTATGAATCTGGATTTGTGCAGAAGACCAAGCTGAACCTTCCTTTGAATAACAGAGCCTAGAACCATTTCTGTACTGGCTCCCCTCAGTATCACCCCTCATGTGTTCTGGAATGACTGAAGCTGTCTCTGCTCCTCCACTGTGTCTTAACCCCTTCAGTCCCAAGCCCAGCAGGAAGTGGCTAAAAACCAAAGTTCAGCACAGTGATACTGGACTGAAGGGTCCAGTGGTTTCAGTCCTCCGAGTCACTCCACCGCTCCCTGCCCCAGTGTGCCTGCCCCACCTCTCCCTGCCCCACCTCTCACTACCCCACCTCTCACTACCCCACCGCTCCCTACCCCACCTCTCACTACCCCACCTCTCCCTGCCCCAGTGTGCCTGCCCCACCTCTCCCTGCCCCACCTCTCACTACCCCACCTCTCCCTGCCCCAGTGTGCCTGCCCCACCTCTCCCTGCCCCAGTGTGCCAGCCCCACCTCTCACTACCCCACCTCTCCCTGCCCCAGTGTGCCTGCCCCACCTCTCCCTGCCCCAGTGTGCCTGCCCCACCTCTCACTACCCCACCTCTCCCTGCCCCACCTCTCACTACCCCAGTGTGCCTGCCCCACCTCTCACTACCCCACCTCTCCCTGCCCCACCTCTCACTACCCCACCTCTCCCTGCCCCACCTCTCACTACCCCACCTCTCCCTGCCCCACCTCTCACTACCCCACCTCTCCCTGCCCCACCTCTCACTACCCCACCTCTCCCTGCCCCACCTCTCACTACCCCACCTCTCCCTGCCCCACCTCTCCCTGCCCCAGTGTGTCTGCCCCACCTCTCACTACCCCACCTCTCCCTGCCCCACCTCTCCCTGCCCCAGTGTGTCTGCAGGGCAGAGGTGTGGTGTTAACGTTCTGCAGCGGGTTGGTTCAGCCCACAGATAGTGACAGGGCCATGCAGTAAAGACAGATAACGGACATCACGTGACTGAAACGCTCACATTCCTACACATGAACAGACTCAGCACAGTTTCCCCATTGTTTCATCTCATTTTAATACATTTATCTTCCCCTAAAGGTGAAAGACAATGCACATGTGAGGCTTAATGTTTACTATTCATTACGCTGATTATAGATACATATTTAGTGAAGGGATGAACTTAATTAGACCACAACAACAAATGTAATAAGTACATTTTGTGTTTATAATAACCACCATGTTACCAGCCAATATGAGACCAGCTGGTGTGAGGAGTTTAAAACAGTATAGAATGTTTAAAACGTAAAGGTAAAATTGCCCTTTTAAATGTGTTTAAAAAGCCCTGCAGTCTGGTCATGGTGTTTTCGTTGGGGGATACAGTAATTAGTTTTAGGCCTTTAAAGTGGCTTCAATAAACAGACAAAGAGCGGATAAAGAAGTGAGACCCAGGTGAAGCCTGAAGCGTGTGGCAGAGGAGGCTAGATGGTGTGGTGGAGGTACTGCGGGAGCGGGGAGGGGGAGACGCAGTTGTCGTAGAAGATCTGGAAGTTCTGGTCCACGTCCATCTTGCCCTTCAGGTAGGTCTCCAGGTCCAGCACGGTCAGCTCGTGCACGGCGTTGGCCTCCTTGGCGTTCTTGGCGAGCGCGGCGTGGGCGGGGAAGCGGATGCGCACGTCGGGCGGGGCGTTGCGGTCGTACTCCGTGCAGCAGTACGCGGTCCACACGTCCTCGGGGATGCCCACGCGGTCCTGGTTGTTGCGGCGGATCACGTGCCCGGCGGTGGTCACCCCGGTGACGATGTAGGCGGAGCCGCGGCAGTAGTTGTTGAGCCGGATGCGGATGCGCTCCTCGTGCTGCTGCCACGGCCCGATGTTGAACTCGCGGATCTCCGGCACCACGTTGGTCAGCGTGTAGGTGGCGGCGCGGTCGTGCGGGTCAGACTGGTGCTGGTCCGGGTTCAGGTGCCCGCGCTCGTACAGAACCACGTCCGAGTAGTCGTCCAGAACCGCCTGGCTGTCCTCAAACTTCATGTGCAGGTATCCCTGTGGGAAGGGCATCATGTTCCCGTTCCCATCCACCTCTGCCAGCTGGGGGGGGGGGAGGGGGAATATGTGGGTACAGGGCCATAATGGTTCCGAATAGCTGAACCACTGACCTGATGCTCATATACACAGGTGTAGGGTTTATTAGCACTGACCTGATGCTCATATATACAGGTGTAGGGTTTATTAGCACTGACCTGATGCTCATATATACAGGTGTAGGGTTGATTAGCATTAGCACTGACCTGATGCTCATATATACAGGTGTAGGGTTTATTAGCACTGACCTGATGCTCATATATACAGGTGTAGGGTTTATTAGCGTTAGCACTGACCTGATGCTCATATACACAGGTGTAGGGTTTATTAGCACTGACCTGATGCTCATATATACAGGTGTAGGGTTGATTAGCATTAGCACTGACCTGATGCTCATATATACAGGTGTAGGGTTTATTAGCACTGACCTGATGCTCATATATACAGGTGTAGGGTTTATTAGCGTTAGCACTGACCTGATGCTCATATATACAGGTGTAGGGTTGATTAGCATTAGCACTGACCTGATGCTCATATATGGTAAATGGTAAATGGTAAATGGCTGGCATTTATATAGCGCCTTTATCCAAAGCGCTGTACACTTGATGCTTCTTATTCACCCATTCATACACACACTCACACACCAACGGCGATTGGCTGCCATGAAAGGCACCGACCAGCTCGTTAGGAGCATTTGGGGGTTAGGTGTCTTGCTCAGGGACACTTCGACACAGCCCGGGCGGGGGATCGAACCGGCAACCCTCTGACTGCCAGACGACTGCTCTTACTGCCTGAGCCATGTCGCCCCCATATATACAGGTGTAGGGTTTATTAGCACTGACCTGATGCTCATATATACAGGTGTAGGGTTGATTAGCATTAGCACTGACCTGATGCTCATATATACAGGTGTAGGGTTGATTAGCATTAGCACTGACCTGATGCTCATATATACAGGTGTAGGGTTTATTAGCACTGACCTGATGCTCATATATACAGGTGTAGGGTTGATTAGCATTAGCACTGACCTGATGCTCATATATACAGGTGTAGGGTTTATTAGCACTGACCTGATGCTCATATATACAGGTGTAGGGTTGATTAGCATTAGCACTGACCTGATGCTCATATATACAGGTGTAGGGTTTATTAGCACTGACCTGATGCTCATATATACAGGTGTAGGGTTTATTAGCACTGACCTGATGCTCATATATACAGGTGTAGGGTTTATTAGCATTAGCACTGACCTGATGCTCATATATACAGGTGTAGGGTTTATTAGCACTGACCTGATGCTCATATATACAGGTGTAGGGTTTATTAGCACTGACCTGATGCTCATATATACAGGTGTAGGGTTTATTAGCACTGACCTGATGCTCATATATACAGGTGTAGGGTTTATTAGCACTGACCTGATGCTCATATATACAGGTGTAGGGTTTATTAGCACTGACCTGATGCTCATATATACAGGTGTAGGGTTTATTAGCACTGACCTGATGCTCATATATACAGGTGTAGGGTTGATTAGCATTAGCACTGACCTGATGCTCATATATACAGGCGTAGGGTTTATTAGCACTGACCTGATGCTCATATATACAGGTGTAGGGTTTATTAGCACTGACCTGATGCTCATATATACAGGTGTAGGGTTTATTAGCATTAGCACTGACCTGATGCTCATATATACAGGTGTAGGGTTTATTAGCACTGACCTGATGCTCATATATACAGGTGTAGGGTTTATTAGCACTGACCTGATGCTCATATATACAGGTGTAGGGTTTATTAGCACTGACCTGATGCTCATATATACAGGTGTAGGGTTTATTAGCACTGACCTGATGCTCATATATACAGGTGTAGGGTTTATTAGCACTGACCTGATGCTCATATATACAGGTGTAGGGTTTATTAGCACTGACCTGATGCTCATATATACAGGTGTAGGGTTTATTAGCACTGACCTGATGCTCATATATACAGGTGTAGGGTTTATTAGCATTAGCACTGACCTGATGCTCATATATACAGGTGTAGGGTTGATTAGCGTTAGCACTGACCTGAGGCTCGTACATCCAGGGGTAGTCCACGCGCCGGTCGCCCTCTGTCTTCTTGAAGGTGTAGGCGGAGTAGACGGGGATGCGCTTCTGCGGGTCGTACAGCGTGACGTAGCGCGGGCGATCCGCGTAGCGCTGGCAGATCCTCTTCAGGCGGTAGTCGATGAAGCCGCGGGGCGGCGTGCCCATGTACAGCGAGTCCTTGCACCGCTCCACGTGGTTGAAGTCCTCCACCACCGTGGCAGCGCCCCGTGGCACGCCGGGGAAACCTGCGCAGAACAAAACCAAACTCCAAAACCCTACTTGCTGCATGGTAGCCGGCGGAATAAGGCAACGTCCTCTGATGGACCCTGCAGGCTGCACAGTCAGCAGTCAGGCGTGTGCTGCTCATTTAAATGGTGTCTCTGTATGTAAAGCACAGAGCCGATTGGAAAACCACACCATCACTTTATAGCTCTATGCCCCGTCTCAGCCTGAATAAAGAAGATAGTTTAGACCAGTTAGTTAGTGTGCTAATTTGCCTTTGTAAAAGTCAGGGTTCTTAGCCCCTTTAAACTGTTACAGTATATCTCCCAAATCCTCCAAAATATAGACCTATCTTTTATTTCCAAAAAGCATTTGATTCTATTTGGCACAAAGGTCTACTGCACAAAGTCATTGAAAGTGATGTAGGTTTTACCCCCTACAAGTTTTGGATCTGCTAGAACAGTATTTCCAGACCTGGGCCCTGGCAGTCACTTATTAAAAAGTCCAGAATTATGATCTTCCAAAAACAGATCCAAATCTCAGGGAACTTAATCAAATTACACACACACTAGGGACAAAAAGAAACACGCACATAATATAAATCAAAATACTTTCCACTATATATCTAACTATATATCACAGAAAAGTATGGGATCCTCTTACAAATTAAGGAGAGAATAATGGCATTTGCCTACAACACTATAACCACCCCCAGTCAACTTGTAGTTACACTCAGAAGTGCAAGACATTCAAGGTCATCCTTTCATGGTTTCTGCTTGGTCCTATAACCCCTGCTAATTATTTCATTCACTACACTGCCCCACTCTCCCCTTCTGGTCCAATGAAGAAAAACGACACACGCAGAGGACACATGCAGAGGGGACACAGGACACAGGACACACAGTGCGTCCTGCATGAGTTTGGTTTCTACGAGCCGCAGTGCTGGACTCCTCTCTGGAAACCTGCCAGTCAGCTGAGCAGAAGGCCCCTTGTGAGCCTCTTGCTATCGTAGCGATGCAAAACAGGCTTTCCAGAACAAAGAGTCCCTCTCATACCGGACTGGTGCTGGCTATCAGTCACACAGTTATCAATGGACACTTTAGGCTATGCAAAATATGCATTGTTGTGAATGAATAACTTAAGCCACACGGAAGGCTGACTTCATGCTTGTTGATCTCCCCTTCCTGGAAATTCTCTGCATTTTCCCTCACTGACCTATCCCTATCCACCTTTGAATGCCACACTGTCTCAATTACTCACCCTGCTAAACTTTATATTGTCGTCGTTTATCGTCCTCCAGGTGCCCTGGGAAGTTTCCTTGATGAGCTTGACACTCTACTCAGCTCGTTCCCTGAGGATGGCACCCCACTTATCCTCCTGGGAGATTTCAACATCCACCTGGAAGCCTCCCAGTCTGCTGCCTTCTTACCACTACTTCACTCTTTTGACCTCTCTCTGCAGCACTCTCCCCCAACTCACAAGGCTGGAAACCTTCTCGACCTGATCTTTCTGAGGAACTGCTCCTCTTCTAACCCGTTACCCCTTTACACAAGTCTGATCACCACTTCATTTCCTTCTCCATCCCCCTAGCCCCTCTGCCTCCCTCCCCTTCTCTCACCCCCACTGTTTCTGTGCGATGTAACCTCTCTCGGTCCTCTTGTCTCCCGGCCTGCTCGATCCTCCCCTCCCAGCCCATGGGTTTCTGACCTTCTACGTTCCTCCAGGCCCAGCCTACGTGCAGCTGAGAGGAAGTGGAGGAAATCAAAAGACCCATCGGACCTGTCTTCCTACCAGTCTCTCCTGGCGGAATTCTCCTCTGCCATCACCACTGCCAAATTACTTCCAAACAAAAATCCAGAATTCTACTTCTAACCCCCGTCAACTGTTCTCCATTTTCTCCTCTCTCCTCAGCACACCTCCCCCACCATCTCAGTCCTCGTTCACTGCTGATGACGGTATTTTTTGACGAGAAGGTTGCAGATATCCGCAGCACCTTCGCGACCACTACCACTTCTGTGCCTGCCCCGTTTCTCCTCTTTCTGTCCCCTTACAGATGCTGATGTGTCTCACCTCCTGCTCGTTCTGCCACTTCGTGCCGTCTGGCGCCTCCCCCCTCGCCACACCTGCACTTCAAGCTCACGACTGCTGTCTGTCCTGGTCCCACGGTGGTGGAATGACCTCCCGGTGGATGTCGGAACGGCAGAGTCTCTGACCTCCTTCAAGCGCAGACTGAAGACTCATCTCTTTAGGCTACAGCTTTCCCTCCCTAACTCACCACCATGATTAGCCTTAGACTGTAATGGCACTTATGTATAGATATTGTTTTTTTATTGGCTGTTGTATTCAGGGTATTCTAGCTGCCAACTGTGGTATGCTAGTTTGAAAGTTGATTGTACTCTTCAAGGATTCTGATTATCTGTATGTTTACACTAGGACTCGGAACTGTACTGTCCTCTCACGTCCTCTTAGCACTCATACTTGTGTTTGATTTGCACTTCATTGTACATCGCTCTGGATAAGAGCGTCTGCTAAATGCCATGTAATGTAATCTCCTCAAAAGAGATAAAACTAACACCTGGCTCCCAGCTTCCAACACACGTCACACTTACTGACAAAAACAGAGTAAATAAATACCAGCAAACCTTTATTCAGTTTAAAGCACAAACACCTTCAGCCAATGTACAAATGCTGGGAAAGGAATCATCCAAATGACATATAATAGACACACACAGTTAGCATGGGAGGGGGGGGGCAGATAGTGCAGGGGGCAGGGGGCTTGGCTGCAGGGGGTCAGGGGGCAGGGGGTCAAAGGGCAGATGGCCTGGCTGCAGGGGGTCAGGGGGCAGGGGGTCGGAGGGCAGATGGCCTGGCTGCAGGGGGTCGGACGGCAGGGGACTGGAGGGCAGGGGACCGGAGGGCAGGGGACCGGAGGGCAGGGGACCGGGGAGCAGGGGACCGGGGAGCAGGGGACTCGGGAGCAGGGGACTCGGGAGCAGGGGACTCGGGAGCAGGGGACTCGGGAGCAGGGGACTCGGGAGCAGGGGCCCGGGGAACAGGAGGGCAGGGGGAGCGCCACAGTCTTGCAGAAAGATCTGGAAGCTGTGGGGGACGTAGGTGGCGCTCCTGAGGAAGTCCTGCAGGGCGGCCAGGTGGAGCTCGGAGACGGGCGCCCCCGGGCGGTTCTGCCCCCGGGCGGCGAAGGCGGGCAGCCGCGCGCGCTCCTCGGGCGGGGCGTTCCGGTCGAACTCGGGGCAGCAGTACGCCGACCACAGGTAGGTCGGCACGGCGACGCGCGGGAGGCCGGCACGGCGCACCGCCAGGCCGGAGGTGGTCACCCCGGTGACGATGTGGGCCGGGCCGCGGCAGTAGTTGTTCAGACGCTGGCGGACCCGGTGGTTCTGCCGCGCCCAGGGCCCGGTGAAGCCCGCGTCCTGAGGAACCACGTTCGTGAGCGTGTATGTCGCCGCCTTATCCTCGGGGTCAGACTGGTGCTCGTCCGGGTTCAGCTGTCCCCGAACAAACCCCACGCTGTCAGAGTAGTCCTCCAGCACCGCCTGCATGGCCTCCACCCTTCCCATCAGCCCTTCCGGAGGGATCGGCTGCATCTCCCCCGACTCTGACACATCTGACAACTGCAGCCCAACAGGAAACAGACAGGTTATAACCACACCTTCAGCTCAAAACAAGAAACAGACAGGTTATAACCACACCTTCAGCTCAAAACAAGAAACAGACAGGTTATAACCACACCTTCAGCTCAAAACAAGAAACAGGAAGTTAAATAAGGACATCTGCAGAAGTGAAGTGGTTTAGATGCATTCACCGGAGAGAGCTGGTCTGCAGCTGCCAGGAGCCTCTGCAAATAAACTGGTAAAAACATCAGGGCGGCTATGAATGAATGGGAATACTGATAGACACACTGAAAGGGCGAATGTACATTCCATATCAGAATGACGGCTGTTCTCTCAATGCAAATTTAACACTGAATGGATGCATTGCAAATGTGAAAAGCTATTAAATTAAATTCAAGATTAAATACTGCCTTTCCTACTCTGTCAGAAACAGAAACAGTGCTATACCAGTGCAATGCTAACACTATCAATGTACCACTGCAATGCTAATGCTCACATCTTAGCACTGAAATGCTAATGCTAGCACTGTACCATTGCAATGCTAATGTTCCCATCTTAGCACTGAAATGCTAATGCTAGCACTGCTCTAATGAAAGCATGGCTATGTTCAGGGCAGGTAAAGGTGTGGTTTGCAGGAGCAGGTAAAGGGGTAGTGCAGGTGTGCGTACCTGTGGCTCGTACATCCAGGCCGCGTCGGCGCGTTTGAGGCCGTCGGAGCGGTGGAAGCGGTAAGCGGAGTACACGGGGATGCGGGCGACGGGGTCGTACAGGGTGAGGAATCGCACGCGGCCGTTCAGCCGCTGGCAGACGTAGCGGAGGGTGGGGTGCTCCAGGCCTGCGGGGGGGCGACCGCCGAACAGGAACTCGCTGCAGTCCGGAGACGGGACGGTGCCCACACTACAGCACCCCGGCCCCCACACCACGCCCAGCACAACCAGCTGCCACGGCAACGCTGCCCAGCAACCAGCCATCGCCACGGGAAACAAGCAGAGTCTAAACCCCACGCGCACAGAGCTGCAGAGCTAACAGAGCCAATATGCAAATCTCACACACACCGGTGCTCAAACACACACACTCACACACTCAAATGCACACAGACACACAAAGTAATATCTCAGCAATGACTGAAATACTCAAAACAGCCAAGACCAAGTTCCTTGGTGTAGTGAAACACTTACACCATGAGAGGGAGCTCAACACAAACAGGGCTAAAGACTCACTGTATGTAGGCTTATATGACTGGTTCTTAAACGTATTTATTTTGGGATTCTGGTCCAAATTATAAATGCAGTACCTTTATTTACCTTTCAACCCATCAAATGCACCTTACACAGCCTCACTCCACTCCAAAGACCACTTTATTCACACCCCACACTACCCAATTCACACCCTGAACCGCAGTTAAATACAGGTTTAAACACCAGGTTCCCACAAACGTTAACACACAACTAACAACTATTTAAATTAAAAGCCATTAATATTCAACCACGTTTTTTCCCCGGGAGGGGAGTGCACCGTTCCTGGATATACTGCAATACCAGGTCGATGCGTGGAGTGGACGGAGCAAGCCCCTATTCCATCTCCCTGTTCCAAAAATCAATTTAATATATGGTCCCCAGATAGGGGACGTATCAGATATTAAACTGATAAGAACAGATACTACACTTGATCTTAGCCAAAAGGCCGAGAAGCGATACTGAACGACAGCTCGAGTCGAAGGAGTCGTTGCGGGAAACACAGCGTACAGTGACGGGATAGAAGATTTGGGCACAGTTAATTTATAACCCCTACAACTGAAATACTATTCCATAACACATGGCAGTACATCACGGTACTCCCGAGAGCTCAATTATGTACATTTTCATTGTTTGATCATTTCATAAAGATCCCAGGATGCAACTGTATGTACATTAAAATAACTTCCACCAATCACACCGAAGTGGCATCGAATTTTTAAAGCGTCATTCCACTGAACTACGGCAGCGGATGAGGCACATACCGCAACGAGTCGCTTCGGATTTACTGCTGCTTCGCGCGTTCAGCTGGTTCAGTTCACCCAGCATCAAACGATTGAAATAACATTCTGATCGATACGATTTCAGCGATATGCATAATGTCATACATGTCACGATACAACACAATCCGACGAGTCACTTGAACTACAGTAGTCGAACTCACAAGCGAACCTCACTCAGTGCAGCAACTTGTGCGTTTTCACCTTCGTGTATTGAACGTATGTCGATTTTAATTCAAGTTAAAACCGAAAGAGCACCTGTAGACGCTGGATTCGGACATTTCCTTCTGTATCAATGACTTCGAATAGGTCGGCTTGGCTAGTGCTGGCGGACGGGTAGCACATCGTCGTCGTGACGCACAACCACACTACTCTGGGGCATATCCCAATCGCTTTTCTACTTGACAAACGAACGGTAAAATACGTAACAAAACCGATTAAACTATTCCAATAAACAAAGGAACCGATATTACATCCCCTAGCTTCTGTAGGTGAAAGTTTGTATTAAATTAGAAAATAAGCATTTTCACTAGTAATCACAGACCCCACTGTAGCTACACTTTTATGCAAGCAATACAAGTAGGCGAAAGTACAAAAATAAATTAACAATCCAAAGCAACAAGAGCTGGATTACTTCCGGTGTGCAATATAGGGTAGGATAAATGTTCCACTAAAAACTGTTGACATTTTTTATATACACTGCCACAATTTTTAAAGAATGGAAGAGATTAATCTCTTTGAAGTTTGATTCAATTGTACATCTTTTTAATTTGAGACGGACATAACATCTCAAAAATCATGTACTCGAATTTAACCCAAGCAAAATATTTGCTAAATAATCCCCCAAACAACTCAAAACAAGAATCAATACCAACAGGAGAACACACTGTTTGACATTGGCAGGGAAATTTGTCACATTTCACTTGGGACCCCACCCAGCTGCGGTGCTCATCCCACAAATGCAAATGAACAGGCTTTCAAATGATATAGGATACAATGCTAATAAGTGACAACAGATATGACCAAACACAGTTTAGTTTGAATTGAAACATTTGAACAATCACTAAAAGCAACTTAATTCTTTCAGCAGTGTTGCTTGCAGCTAGCTGGGTAGCTGCCTGCTTTCTTCATACCCAATACACATATGACAATAAAAAAAACACGTTCAACGAATCCCGCCAAAAGTTAATTTTAAGTTCACTTGCATACTCAAATAAGCTCACGACGCGAACTGAACACTGACGAGAGAAGGAATGTTGGCTTACATAGCCAGCATGATTTTCTTTAATGTCTAGACAGTGATTAGGCCTATATTACGACGTTCGATGAAATGCGTGTTTTACGGAGCAGGCGACGTTTAATTTTAAAGTATTTCCTATCAATGGTTTGAAAATGTAAAATAGAAAGGGCCTGTTCTACCTGCTTGCTCTTCTCAAACTAATTACCAAAAGGCAAACTGGCAGGCATTGGCAGGCTTGTTCACGAACTGGTGCGTAAGCTTACTGCCACCTACTGGCTGTGTGATGTAATCTAAATTCCCAATGCATGGGTGGAAAGGGGCATCTACTACACTTTTTCTCTCTGGTTCTCCTCACACACAGGCCTACATTAGCCAGAATCGTACGGTAATAAAAACGGATCGTACATATGCTGTCTCCATGTATTCCGTCGTATTGTCAGTCTTCATAAATTATTATTTTTTTATATTGGAAATCGCTTTGAATCCCAAAGAAGAAAATTGGCTATAAATACAAAATTACTTATTTCTCTCCCTGTTCCCCTCTCTCATCAGAAACATGCAATCAAGCGAACATACAACTACACAATGTGTAATATACATTAAACGGTTAAAAATGAAGAATTAAAGAAAACACCCACTTTGGGACATCAAACTTACACACTGGAACATGGCGTGTTTTCCGATTAAAGAAACATTTCTACATTCAAATTTCCGCAAAGTATCGTGTATGGTACAATAATGCTCCCAATGACAAGCCGTTTTTCTCCGAGTGGGGAGAGGTTAGGCCCGGAGTCGGCAACCCTGGTCCTGGAGAGCCGCAGGGTGTGCTGGCTTTCGTTGTTACTTGGCATTAATTGAAAGCCAGGACACCCTGCGGCTCTCCAGGACCAGGGTTGCCGACCCCTGGGTTAGGCCATTCATGTCAGCAGATACGGCTCAGGACCACATCCAAAATCAACTGCGCATTAAACCGCACAGCGAGAACCGTAAACGAGCTAAACAGTTGAGTGATCATTAAAAAAGTATTTACGGAACAAAACAACCCTACAATGCTACCTTTAAAATGAGCAACAAGCTGACATTCAATATAGGTACATTTACTCTATTTATCTGCCGTACCCAACTAAACGCACCAACACACGAGTGATTACATTCACATTAAATTTAAGACCTAAAACTCAAACCACAAAAAAGCAGCTTCATTCCTCGAGTGCCTGGTTTGGTTTGTTGCAGCTTCATACCCAATAGTTACGCATGACAATAAAATACACGTTCACGGAATACCCCCCCCCAATAAATAATTTAAAGTTTAGGCCTACTTGCACGATCAAATACGGTCAAGAGAATCACCACAGCATGCATATGGAAGCAACTTTCTTAACTCAATACTCCCGCTTTTTTCGCATCAGTAGGCCTTCTGATCGAATTGAAAACGTAATTAAATGTGCTTTCAAAGTCTAATGACAGAAGAAATGTTGGCTTACATGGCCAATATCATCATCTATAATGTCTACAGTGACTATAGCCAATAACCACGGGCCTTAAAGTGTTTGGTTTACAAGGCACATACACATTGTCATTGTTTTCCATTTCCTACCCATGCCAGGGAGAGTTGAGCGGTCAGTGTGCGCTTAACAAATGTCGTTCCAAAGTTGTATTTTTAATTTTTCATGCCACCAGTTTACTTGTATCTGAAGTTTTTGACAGCATAGTTAAGGAACTGCTGTTGTAAGCATTCCGCTTCTCTACTGAAATCAACTCATACAAAGACACCATTTGCGGTTTATGTGCAACGCTGTTCTGAGAAAGGACAACAGAAATCCGAAGAAAATCTAGTTTCTCATCTCAAACTGATTGGCAAATGCCAAACTGGTGTGTAGAAGGGACATTAGTGCCATCTACTGGCAATGTGGTGTAAACTAGTTAACTTCCCTTAAGAAGATTTGACGTTTGGACACATTACTGCTAAAGCTGTGGAAATGGAAATGAGCACCGATTAGACTCGTCCTCCATTAACCATAATCGTGTGATAATAAAAACTAATAGTACGTACGTTGTCTCCATGTATTTAAATTTATTCTGCCAGTCTTTGTAAATAACATTTTTATTTTGGTCACCTGCACAATGAACACACCTACCTGAACACAGTGAGGTCACCTGCACTGCTATGTATCCACGGTGAGCGGGACCCAAACTCACCTGTGAGTGTATCAGTGTGTGTGTGTGAATGTGTGTGTTAATCTGTATTTGTGTGTGTTGTGTTTGTGTGTTTATCTGTGTGTGTGTCTGTGTCCATTACCAACACAATCATTCAGCAAATAAGCAAGTGATGCGTTCACATTCATGGACAACTGACAATAAAAATACACCTGATGAGAAATGCAATGGTGGATAAAGCCGAACCAAACAGCGATGGCGGATTCCTTTGGAGAGGGATTCCTGTGCAGTGGGCACAGCCACCAGAATACCTCTCAGGATTTTAAAGTTTTATTAAAGCCACACATTCCACAGAAGAGCCAGAGCCGGCGTGTCATTTGTCTCTGAATGATTTTAATGTTTCCCGGCTCAGAAACACGCCGTACAGTGTGTAATAACTCCTAACTGAAACAGAAAAATCCTCACTGTACTAATATTTTTAAAGTCTGCTTTTTTTTTCTTTTTTTTTTAAATAATCCTTTTTAAAACCCATTATTAACATTTTTTCATGTCAAGACTTTTAGTTTTTTTCTTTTTTCTTTTTAAATTTGACAAAAGTAAAATGGAAAAGAACACAACAGGAGCAGGCCCTCTGGCAGCCCGGCCACGGGGCCGGGAGTGTTGAGAGAACGTTCCTGCAGCGTTTCGGCAGCCCTGGGAGAACGCTGCCAGAACGTTAGAGAATGTTTCTGTGCTGCTGAGCCAGAGATCCGGGTCCGTCTCCAACGCCTCCGTTAAAAACTAATTTCATTCAAAAATAGATCATTTCCTGCCCTCATCTCTGCAGTAAGAACACAGCGCACAAGTAAACCTCCTGCTCAGTGATGATGTGAAAATAACCAGCTCCCTGCCACAGCTTTAGCCAGAGTGTGGAGCAATCACCTCTCAACCCAAAACTGAACAGGAAAATCAACGCCACACCAAAATAAGCTAAGAATGGAGGCCATCATTCGTTTTGACGATTGCTTTATAAATTAAACATGCTCCTTCATTTCTTATTATCGCCCACACATAACTCAGTTCAGCATAAATCAGAAGATCAGAAACTAGTCCCTCGTAAAATGTTGAGTTCTGCTTGGTCTGATCTGCATCGCATTTGGTCATGTGGTGGGTTAATGCCTCTCATAGACCCTATAGCAGGCCTGCTAGCCTATGCCCCTCACACAGCCCCTATAGCAGGCCTGCTAACCTATGCCCCTCACACAGCCCCTATAGCAGGCCTGCTAGCCTATGCCCCTCACACAGCCCCTATAGCAGGCCTGCTAGCCTATGCCCCTCACACAGCCCCTATAGCAGGCCTGCTAGCCTATGCCCCTCACACAGCCCCTATAGCAGGCCTGCTAGCCTATGCCCCTCACACAGCCCCTATAGCAGGCCTGCTAACCTATGCCCCTCACACAGCCCCTATAGCAGGCCTGCTAACCTATGCCCCTCACACAGCCCCTATAGCAGGCCTGCTAGCCTATGCCCCTCACACAGCCCCTATAGCAGGCCTGCTAGCCTATGCCCCTCACACAGCCCCTATAGCAGGCCTGCTAACCTATGCCCCTCACACAGCCCCTATAGCAGGCCTGCTAACCTATGCCCCTCACACAGCCCCTATAGCAGGCCTGCTAACCTATGCCCCTCACACAGCCCCTATAGCAGGCCTGCTAACCTATGCCCCTCACACAGCCCCTATAGCAGGCCTGCTAGCCTATGCCCCTCACACAGCCCCTATAGCAGGCCTGCTAGCCTATGCCCCTCACACAGCCCCTATAGCAGGCCTGCTAGCCTATCCCCATACGGCTGAGATCTGTGTGCATGCGATGCGTTTGTGGCCTAGTGGACCCTGCGACCGTAAGCCTGAGACACGCCCGCAGTGTGAAACTTGTCTGCAGTGCCCCTGGCGGCTCATGCTGAACGCCACCTCTCTGCGCTTCCCTGTCACAGCCACCAGAGGGCGCTGAGGAGCTCAGGCCTTCCTCCTGTCTGTAAGGCAAAATGGGGTGACAGTGTGGGACTGTTCAAGTGAAGCCAGTGCTAACAGCTACCTCTAACCTACTGACTCTGCAACAGCCAGCGCTAACCACACCAGCCCTGCAATACCCGCTAACAGAGAGCGCTAACCACACCAGCCCTGCAATACCCGCTAACAGAGAGCGCTAACAGAGAGCGCTAACCACACTGGCCCTGCAATGCCCGCTAACAGAGAGCGCTAACCACACCGGCCCTGCAATACCCGCTAACAGAGAGCGCTAACCACACCAGCCCTGCAATACCCGCTAACAGAGAGCGCTAACCACACCAGCCCTGCAATGCCCGCTAACAGAGAGCGCTAACCACACCAGCCCTGCAATACCCGCTAACAGAGAGCGCTAACCACACCGGCCCTGCAATACCCGCTAACAGAGAGCGCTAACCACACTGGCCCTGCAATACCCGCTAACAGAGAGCGCTAACCACACCAGCCCTGCAATACCCGCTAACAGAGAGCGCTAACCACACCGGCCCTGCAATACCCACTAACAGAGAGCGCTAACCACACCAGCCCTGCAATACCCGCTAACAGAGAGCGCTAACCACACCAGCCCTGCAATACCCGCTAACAGAGAGCGCTAACCACACCAGCCCTGCAATACCCGCTAACAGAGAGCGCTAACCACACCAGCCCTGCAATACCCGCTAACAGAGAGCGCTAACCACACCAGCCCTGCAATACCCGCTAACAGAGAGCGCTAACCACACCGGCCCTGCAATACCCACTAACAGAGAGCGCTAACCACACCGGCCCTGCAATACCCGCTAACAGAGAGCGCTAACAGAGAGCGCTAACCACACCAGCCCTGCAATACCCGCTAACAGAGAGCGCTAACCACACCAGCCCTGCAATACCCACTAACAGAGAGCGCTAACAGAGAGCGCTAACCACACCAGCCCTGCAATACCCGCTAACAGAGCGCGCTAACCACACTGGCCCTGCAATACCCGCTAACAGAGAGCGCTAACAGAGAGCGCTAACCACACCGGCCCTGCAATACCCGCTAACAGAGCGCGCTAACCACACCGGCCCTGCAATACCTGCTAACAGAGAGCGCTAACCACACCGGCCCTGCAATACCCGCTAACAGAGAGCGCTAACCACACCGGCCCTGCAATACCCGCTAACAGAGCGCGCTAACCACACCGGCCCTGCAATACCCGCTAACAGAGCGCGCTAACCACACCGGCCCTGCAATACCCACTAACAGAGAGCGCTAACAACACCGGCCCTGCAATGCCCGCTAACAGAGAGCGCTAACCACACCAGCCCTGCAATACCCGCTAACAGAGAGCGCTAACCACACCGGCCCTGCAATACCCGCTAACAGAGAGCGCTAACCACACCGGCCCTGCAATACCTGCTAACAGAGAGCGCTAACCACACCAGCCCTGCAATACCCACTAACAGAGAGCGCTAACCACACCGGCCCTGCAATACTCGCTAACAGAGAGCGCTAACCACACCGGCCCTGCAATGCCCGCTAACAGAGAGCGCTAACCACACCAGCCCTGCAATACCCGCTAACAGAGAGCGCTAACCACACCGGCCCTGCAATACCCGCTAACAGAGAGCGCTAACCACACCGGCCCTGCAATACCCGCTAACAGAGAGCGCTAACCACACTGGCCCTGCAATACCCGCTAACAGCCAGTACTAACCACACCAGCCCTGCAATACCCGCTAACAGAGAGCGCTAACCACACTGGCCCTGCAATACCCGCTAACAGAGAGCGCTAACCACACTGGCCCTGCAATGAGCGCTAACAGAGAGCGCTAACCACACTGGCCCTGCAATACCAGCTAACAGAGAGCGCTAACCACACCGGCCCTGCAATACCCGCTAACAGAGAGCGCTAACCACACTGGCCCTGCAATGAGCGCTAACAGAGAGCGCTAACCACACTGGCCCTGCAATACCCGCTAACAGAGAGCGCTAACCACACTGGCCCTGCAATACCCACTAACAGAGAGCGCTAACAGAGAGCGCTAACCACACCAGCCCTGCAATACCCGCTAACAGAGAGCGCTGCAATACCCGCTAACAGCACACCTGACTCCCACTGCTGGGGCAGCCTTTGCTACGGCTTTGATCCCTGGGTAATGCTACAATGAGATCAAATCAGGTGTGATTTGCCCAGGTGTGTTTACCTGCAGCAGTTACCTGGTGAACACAGGATCGCTCACGACGGTGCTCACGGGAGGCGGAGACGTGATGAGGAGGAGACTGATGAAGGTTTTGGGGGCGCTGGATTATCGGGCTGCTGTTCTCACTGTGCGACGCCTGGCAGTCCGACCAGGCAGAGAACTGCCACGACCCTGTCCGGCACCAATGACCTTTAACCTTTGGAGCCATGTAAAAACTGGGGATGAGTGTGGAGTCTGCACCGACACACCGTCGCCATGGCAGCCGAAACCAAACAAGGAACTCAATATTTACAAACATGTGTTTTTTTTTTTCCAGTTTGAGATCTGGCACTTAAAAATGTACAGGTTTACTTTTTCTTTCCTCAACTCATTGTGATGCGTTCATCATCAGTGCCAGCGGACAGTGAGCTGACCACAAAACTCAAGAAAAGTCCTAGAAAATGTAAGTGCCAATCTGCCCGTTTTCAACAGTCCGTACAACATTTTACCTGTCCGTATTTTATTTAATACTTGTCTAATAATCTTAAATTTCATTCACTGAGGATCAAAGACCAAAAGTAGCCAGTCTCTTGGAGATTAAATGTTTTGTTGTCTTGGAGATACAGTTAGTCATCCGTAGGACGTGCTCAGCTCCAGTTTTGGGGCGGGTGGGGTTGTCTGACCTTCAGTCCGTCAGAACTGTCTCCTCCCTAAAGGAAAGATAAAAGCAGAGAAGCTGCCCCAGGGCAGGGCCGAGAGATGTGCGCTAACACCCCCTCACCCTGGACTAAGAGATGTGTGCTAACACCCCCTCACCCTGGACTAAGAGATGTGTGCTAACACCCCTCACCCTGGACTAAGAGATGTGCGCTAACACCCCCTCACCCTGGACTAAGAGATGTGTGCTAACACCCCCTCACCCTGGACTAAGAGGTGTGCGCTAACACCCCCTCACCCTGGACTAAGAGGTGGGGGGCTAGTATGGTGTGTCTGTGTGTGTATGTGTCTGTGTGTGGGCGTGTGTGTGTGTGAATGAGTGTGTCTGTGTGTGTCTGATTGTGGGTGTGTGTGTGAGTGAGTGTGTTTGTGTGAGTATGTGTGTGTGAGTGTGTGTGTGAGTGTGAGAGTGTGTGTGTGTGTGAGTGTGAGTGTGTGTGTGTGTGAGTGTGTGTGAGTGTGTGTGTGAGTGTGAGAGTGTGTGTGTGTGTGAGTGTGAGTGTGTGTGTGTGTGAGTGTGTGTGAGTGTGTGTGTGTGTGTGTGTGAGTGTGAGAGTGTGTGTGTGTGTGAGTGTGAGAGTGTGTGTGTGAGTGTGTGTGTATGTGAGTGTGAGTGTGAGAGTGTGTGTGTGAGTGTGTGTGTGTGTATATGAGTGTGAGTGTGAGTGTGTGGGTGTGTGTGGGTTATTGTTATTATAGATATCATATGAATGTGTTGGTAATTGATGATCTTGGACTGATCAGAGGGGTTGATAATTGAGCTCCATCACACATTCAAACACACTCTTTATGAAGTGTGTTCAGTGTAAATAAAGTGTGAGTCAGCATTCCCACACTGAAGCAGGCCCTGCAGCGGGGGGAGGGTGAGGAAGAGGAAGAGGAACAGTGGAGTTCTGAAAGGTGCTGGTCCACAGACAGGCCCTGCCCGGTCCGCGGGCCCTATACGCGGGTGGTGGAATGTGGGTGGGCCAGGGCGTTGTTGTGGCCGGGGGCGGGGCCGGGGTAGGCGTTCAGCAGGTGCAGGGGCTGCATGGTGCTCAGAGAGCTGGGGATCATGGTGATGGTGTTGGGCGTGATGAGGGGCAGGTCCTCAGGGGCCCGGCGGAGGGCCAGGGTGTAGTCGGGCGGGCAGGTGGGCCGCAGGATGTCGTGGGGGCGGAGCCTGTCGGGGTCGTGGGGGTCGCGCTTCAGCTGCAGGGACAGCAGCTCCTCGTCCGGCGGCAGGGGCAGGGCGGGGCGCTGGGGGGACAGGCGGCGGGGCCGCAGCTCGTGCCGGCGGTCCCGCTTGTAGTACAGCGCGGCGAAGGCCAGGATGTTGAGGAAGAGCAGGGAGGCGCCCACGGCCACCGTCACGCTCAGCTCCGTGGAGTAGTCGCGCACGTCGCTGGGGAAGGGCGAGAAGCGGGGCCGCTCCGACTCCGCCTCCGGCTCGGGGGGCAGCGTGGCGGGGGGCCGTGTGGAGCGCGGGGGCTTCAGCGTGGTGCCGGGCAGCAGCCGCGTCACCGTCAGGTGGCAGTCCTGGTGCAGGCTGTGCAGGTGGGGCACCAGCTCCAGCCAGAACGCCACCTTGTTGGCGCGGTAGTTATCTCGGACCCGGGGCTTCAGCCCGATGTGCAGGTACTGCTTCTCCTTGGAGCTGAACTTGGTCCAGACCACCTCCTCGAAGCGGTTGGGCTTGGTGTGGATGAACTTTGTGTCCTGGGGAACCGGCTGGTTGGGATCCCTGCAGCCAATAGGAACAGGGGAGAGTCAGGTGGGACATAATGCACAGCCAATAAGAACAGGGGAGAGTCAGGTGGGACATAATGCACAGCCAATAGGAACAGGGGAGAGTCAGGTGGGACATAATGCACAGCCAATAGGAACAGGGGAGAGTCAGGTGGGACATAATGCACAGTCAATAGGAACAGGGGAGAGTCAGGTGGGACATAATGCACAGCCAATAGGAACAGGGGAGAGTCAGGTGGGACATAATGCACAGCCAATAGGAACAGGGGAGAGTCAGGTGGGACATAATGCACAGCCAATAGGAACAGGCTGAATTATTTTGGGGGGGGCTTCCTGCCCTCATAGCCGAACAATAAGTATGGTGTGTGTGAGTGTGTGTCTGTGAGTGTGTGTGTCTATGTCTGTGTGTGTAAGTGAGTGTGTGTGTGTGTGTGTGTCTGTGTGTGAGTGAGGGCGGGGCTGGCTGAGTTATAAACAGCGGGAGAGACCGACCCGGTTCAGGCTGAGTTATAAACAGTGTAGAGACCGACCCGGTTCAGACTGAGTTATAAACAGTGGGAGAGACCGACCCGGTTCAGACTGAGTTATAAACAGTGTAGAGACCGACCCGGTTCAGACTGAGTTATAAACAGTGGGAGAGACCGACCCGGTTCAGACTGAGTTATAAACAGTGTAGAGACCGACCCGGTTCAGACTGAGTTATAAACAGTGGGAGAGACCGACCCGGTTCAGGCTGAGTTATAAACAGTGTAGAGACCGACCCGGTTCAGACTGAGTTATAAACAGCGGGAGAGACCGACCCGGTTCAGACTGAGTTATAAACAGCGGGAGAGACCGACCCGGTTCAGGCTGAGTTATAAACAGCGGGAGAGACCGACCCGGTTCAGGCTGAGTTATAAACAGCGGGAGAGACCGACCCGGTTCAGGCTGAGTTATAAACAGCGGGAGAGACCGACCCGGTTCAGGCTGAGTTATAAACAGCGGGAGAGACTGACCCGGTCTTGGCGAAGTTGGTCCAGTAGGTCATGACGACGGCGCTGAGCATGACGTCGTTCTTGGAGAAGTTGCAGGGGAAGAGCTCGGTGGGGCCCAGCATGGGCAGGCCGAACACGTAGGGGATCTCGTCCCCGTGGGCCGCGTCCGCCCACTCGGGCCGGCCCTCCAGCGGGCAGTGGTGGTAGAAGGTGTAGAAGTACACGGGCGACTGGAACTCCGCGTGCAGCTTGGCCGTGGCCACCGCCGGCGCCACCCACTGGTGGTCGGTGAAGAGAGCCAGCAGAGTCTTCCTCCGCATCTCCGTGTTCTCCCTGTCAGCCCAGTCCGTATACATGAACTTTATCGTCTCTCTCAGGATGTCTTTTCCTTGAGAAAGAGGAGGAGAGAGTGGGAGGGAGAGGGAGAGAGAGAGAGAGAGAGAGAAGGGAAGGGAGAGAGAGAGAGGAAGCGAGAGAGAGAGAGAGAGGAAGGGAGAAAGAGGCAGGGAGGGAGAGAGAGAGAGAAAGAGAGAGAGAGAGGGAGAGAGAGGAAGGGAGAGAGAGAGACGGAGGAAGGGAGAAAGAGGGAGGGGGAGAGAGAGAGATAGGAAGGGAGAAAGAGGGAGAGATAGAGAGAGGGAGGGAGGGGGGAGAGAGAGTGAGAGAGAGAAACAGGGACATGGAGGGGGAGAGAGAAAGAGAGAGGGAGAGAGTAACAGAAAAGAGAGATGGGGGAGGGAGGGGTGGATACAGATAAGAAGTTATTGTATTTGTATTTGCATCCTCTTGTATTACATACAGTGTTTTGTTGTTGTTTCTCAGCCTCATAATGGCTTCCTCCACTGCCATTGGTACAACTCACTCTGGGGTTAATGACAAACAGCAATAACAGAGTCCAAAGCAATCAAAAGTCTAGAATCAAGACAAGATACTGAAAGCGTTCTTATACCAGCAAGGAAATGACTGAACACACCTGCCTATGAAACACACCAGCCTATTCAGTCCTCCCTGTGAGGACAACTGTCGAATAACTCCATAAAATGGGAAGGACTATGTATAAAAACAAATTAACACCCTCAAAATAACAGGGACAGTCTGCACTTTAACCTCACATTTATTGTGTCATTTCAAAACCAATGTGCTGTCTGTCCAAATACATATGGACTGAACTGTATATATAGACAGTGAGAGAGAAAGAGACAGAGACAGTGGAAGAATTGCAGAACAAATTATACAGACTGTGAACTCCTGTTCTTGTTCCTGTAAAACGCTTGCGAAGGAAATTGTTAATGCAAATGGCTTCCTTTGTCACGCCAGTTAAACCCACAGAACTGAGCTCAATTAAAATAAGAGAGAGAGAGACAGAGGAAGAGAGGGAGGGAGCGAAAGAGAAAGGGAATGAGACGGAGAGAGACTATGGCTGTGTTTGAAACCGCAAACAGAGCACACTACTCATTCTACTTTTCAATGAAAATCAGTAGTAGGCAAGTATGTTTCAGACACACAATCTCCCTCACTGCTCACTGCTCATGTCCCAGCATGCAGCTGTGTGTTGCCACGGCGCCTGACTGCAGTGTTACTGACTCACCTTCTGTGGAGCCGTACAGGTTGTCCACGAAGTTGGAGATGGTGTAGTCAAAGCTGGCGGGCGTGAGGCCATCCTCCCCCTCACTGTCATCCACAAACTTCAGCCCCTCCCCTTGGTTTACGCCCATCAGGATGTCGTAGTTCAGAAACTCCCCCTGGTGGTGGACAAAGAGCACTGCACGTCAGAGCCTTATTACTGTGGCAATCTGAGGCCAAACTCACTGTAGTACTGTGCTAGCCTGAGTACCTCTAACTGCAGCTCCTGGTGTTAGCAATGCTAGCCTGAGTACCTCTAACTGCAGCTCCTGGTGTTAGCAATGCAAGGCTGAGTACCTCTAACTGCGGCTTCTGGTGTTAGCAATGCTAGCCTGAGTACCTCTAACTGCAGCTCCTGGTGTTAGCAATGCTAGCCTGAGTAGCTCTTACTGCAGCTCCTGGTGTTAGCAATGCTAGGCTGAGTACCTCTAACTGCAGCTCCTGGTGTTAGCAATGCTAGGCTGAGTACCTCTAACTGCAGCTCCTGGTGTTAGCAATGCTAGGCTGAGTACCTCTAACTGCAGCTCCTGGTGTTAGCAATGCTAGGCTGAGTACCTCTAACTGCAGCTCCTGGTGTTAGCAATGCTAGGCTGCACAGCTCTGACTGCAGTAGCTGCTGTTGGAAACCTCTGATCTAGAGACAGATGCTAATGTGAAAAATGAAAGAGAATCTGATTTACTCTGTGTCTCCCTCTAGTGGAGCCCTGGAAACACAGCCAGGCAGTGATTTTCTGAGAGCTGTCAGTCACGAGGGAAGAGGGGGCCGTCCACTCGGAGAAACTCAACACACTTCATCTCTCACATAACAGGAATATACATATCATAACATACCTAACATTAAAAACAAACCTACTGCAGCAAAATCAAATCATTGCAAGGACTAATGGACGAGGGAGAGAGAGAGAGAGAGAGAGAGAGAGAGAGAGACAGGGAGAGAGACAGAGAGACAGACAGAGAGAGAGAGAGACAGACAGAGAGACAGAGAGAGACAGGGAGAAAGACAGAGAGAGAGAGAGAAAGGGAGAGAGACAGAGAGAGACAGAGAGACAGAGAGACAGACAGAGAGAGACAGAGAAAGACAGGGAGAGAGACAGAGAGACAGAGACAGACATAGATACAAAGACAGAGAAAGACAGGGAGAGAGACAGAGAGAGAGAGACAGAGAGACAGAGACAGAGAGAGACAGAGAGAGAGAGAGAGAGAGAGAGAGAGAGACAGCGGAATAAATGCGGAATAAAAATTGGCAATAAAAGGACTGATCTCTTCACTCAAGGGCGAGGGGTTAGGCAGGGATGTAACTTGTCCCTTACTCTATTTAATATCTATATAAATGAGTTAGCGGTGTTATTGGAACAATCTACAGCCCCTGGCCTAACACTAAACAAGAAGGAAGTTAAATTCCTCCTCTATGCAGATGACCTGGTGCTGCTGTCGCCCACTGAACAGGGGCTACAGCAG
>NC_083766.1:63882426-63884926 GCF_963514075.1 Conger conger
TACACGATCAGACATCACTACACGATCAGACATTGCTCTGAGATCACTACACGATCAGACATTGCTCTGAGATCACTACACGATCAGACATTGCTCTGAGATCACTACACGATCAGACATTGCTCTGAGATCACTACACGATCAGACATTGCTCTGAGATCACTGCACAATCAGACATTGCTCTGAGATCACTACACGATCAGACATTGCTCTGAGATCACTACACGATCAGACATTGCTCTGAGATCACTACACGATCAGACATTGCTCTGAGATCACTACACGATCAGACATTGCTCTGAGATCACTACACAATCAGACATCACTACACGATCAGACATCACTCTGAGTTCACTGCATGATCAGACATGAGTTCAGCTGGACAGCTGAATATTTGCACCAAGCACAATATTTTATAAAATCCTCTCAGTTTCCTGTTTTAAACTTTGCAGATGTGGCCTGCAGAACAGCATTTCCTTCAGGCGAGTTCAAGCTTGCCTTTAAAAATGGTCACATGAATTAAAAAAAAAACCTAAGGAATGAATTCCAACAGCGTTTCCCATTGACTCAATGATGGCAGCCTGCCAGTTATAGAATGAAGAATCCATATTTTATAATAATAATACTCTCATAAAAAACATTTAAGATCACGATGTGTTTCTCAGCGTCCCTTCCTGAACAAACGCACAAGAGAGCAGCTTTGGACACTTTCGATGCTCGGTGCTGCATCTCAACTTATTATGAGGGGACCAGAGTGTTTAGGTTAATGATCTATTCACTGGCTACATCGTCTTGAATGTGGTTACAATGGTTTAAACATTATTTCCAGCATCAAATGAGTAAAGCTGGCTGTATCCAGAATGTGAAGCCTGCCGTTCTGCTGTGTGCGCGAGAGAGTGAAACTGTGGATCTGAGTACTGCGTGGTGAATTATTAATGGGTCGCCAGGTTTGGTACAGTTCTGTATTCCCAGTCTACATGGACATTTATGTTGATGTGAACAAAGTGGTTACCCTGGTCTGCCAAGCAAATAACAGCTAACAACTAACGTTCGCAACATACGTGTGTAGGCCTACCCTAACCCTACCCTACTCTACATTATATTCAGCACCTAGTTGGCAAAGCTAGATCCATCATTGTCATTTGGCAGACGCTCTTATCCAGAGCGATGTACAGTTGATTAGACTAAGCAGGAGACAATCCTCCAATGGAGCAATACAGGGTTAAGGGCCTTGCTCAAGGGCCCAACGGCTGTGCAGATCTTATTGTGGCTACCACCGGGATTAGAACCACCAACCTTGTGTGTCCCAGTCATTTACCTTAACCACTACAGGCCACCCTAAACGCCCTAAAGGCCGCCCACGATGTCTGATCGTGTAGTGATCTCAGAGCGATGTCTGATCATGTAGTGATGTCTGATCGTGTAGTGATCTCAGAGCGATGTCTGATCGTGTTAGTGATCTCAGAGCGATGTCTGATCATGTAGTGATCTCAGAGCGATGTCTGATCATGTAGTGATCTCAGAGCGATGTCTGATCGTGTAGTGATCTCAGAGCGATGTCTGATCATGTAGTGATCTCAGAGCGATGTCTGATCATGTAGTGATGTCTGATCGTTGTAGTGATCTCAGAGCGATGTCTGATCGTGTAGTGATCTCAGCGACGTCTGATCGTGTAGTGATCTCAGAGCGATGTCTGATCATGTAGTGATGTCTGATTGTGTAGTGATCTCAGAGCGATGTCTGATCGTGTAGTGATGTCTAGATGTCGTGTAGTGATCTCAGAGCGATGTCTGATCGTGTAATGATCTCAGAGCGATGTCTGATCGTGTAGTGATCTCAGAGCGATGTCTGATTGTGTAGTGATCTCAGAGTGATGTCTGATCGTGTAGTGATCTCAGAGTGATGTCTGATGCGTGTAGTGATCTCAGAGCGATGTCTGATCGTGTAGTGATCTCAGAGCGATGTCTGATCGTGTAGTGATGTCTGATTGTGTAGTGATCTCAGAGCGATGTCAGATTGTGTAGTGATCTCAGAGCGATGTCAGATTGTGTAGTGATGTCTGATCGTGTAGTGATCTCAGAGCAATGTCTGATTGTGTAGTGAATGTCTGATCGTGTAGTGATCTCAGAGCGATGTCTGATCGTGTAGTGATGTCTGATCGTGTAGTGATCTCAGCGCGATGTCCTGACTGTGATATCTAATTTTATGTTGATAAAGTTCGGTGTGCCTCTAGACTGTTCATTTCCTCAGCAAAGTGCACCAGATTCATTTGACGATTAATATGTACAAACATTTCTCCCCTGGGCCACCAGCATGGGTCAGGGACCCCTCACGATAGCTGCCTGAAACACTAAATCCCTGAAACACTGAATCCCGTTCAGAAACACTGAATCCCGTTCAGAAACACTGAATCCCTGAAACACTGAATCCCGTTCAGAAACACTTAAATCCCTGAAACACTCTCCACGACGCACAAGCAGTCACATTCCTGACCATTAAA
>NC_083766.1:63887013-63889513 GCF_963514075.1 Conger conger
TGCTGCAGATCGAGCGCAGCGATTGGCTGGTTAACAGATGTCATTCTGCCCACCTGTCTGTCTGTGTCCGGCATTAAAAACCTTAAAACAGCCGCAAATTATCTTAAACAATGAATTCATTTTTACATTTTCAAACAAACATTTTTACTAAAAAAAAAAAAAAAATTATTAATAATAATTCTACTACTGATACAAATAATTAATAATAACAATAATAATGATAATTATAATAATAGTAATAATAATAATAATAATAATAATAATAATAATAATAATTAATAACGGGGTGTATCCTGTGTGTGTGTATGCATGCTACTGGTATGTGTCTCTGAGGTGTGAGTGTGTGTGTGTGTCTCTGCGGTGTGTGTGAGTGTGTGTGTGTGTGTGTCTCTGAGGTGTGTGTGTGTGTGTCAGCGTGTGTGTGTGTGTGTGTGTGTGTCTCTGAGGCGTGTGAGTGTGTGTGTGTGTGTCTCTGCGGTGTGTGTAAGTCTGTGTGTGAGTGTGTGTCTCTACGGTGTGTGTGTGAGTGTGTGTGTCTCTGCGGTGTGTGTGAGTCTGTGTGTGAGTGTGTGTGTGTCTGCGGTGTGTGTGTGAGTGTGTGTCTCTGCAGTTTGTGTGAGTGTGTGTGTCTCTGCGGTGTGTGTGAGTCTGTGTGTGAGTGTGTGTGTGTCTCTGCGGTGTGTGTGTGAGTGTGTATGTGTGTGTGTCTCTGCAGTGTGTGTGAGTGTGTGTGTGTGTGTGTGTGTGTCTGCGGTGTGTGTGAGTGTGTGTGTGTGTGTGTGTGTCTCTGCGGTGTGTGTGAGTGTGTGTGTGTGTGTGTGTCTCTGCGGTGTGTGTGTGTGTGTCTCTGCGGTGTGTGTGAGTCTGTGTGTGAGTGTGTGTGTCTCTGCAGTGTGTGTGAGTCTGTGTGTGAGTGTGTCTCTGCGGTGTGTGTGTGTGTCTCTGCAGTGTGTGTGTGTGAGTGTGTGTGTATGGCAGCACTCTAATGCAGGTTTATGTCATAATTGATTGATTGAATTTTCCACTGCCAAGAAGATGTGCTGTAATGAGCCGAGAGTGGGTTTCCCAGCAACACAGAGTGGGAGGAGTTCAGGAACAGACACTGTCCATACAGGTCACACACACTGTCTATGGTTCAGGTACAGGTCACACACACTGTCTATGGTTCAGGTACAGGTCACACACACTGTCTATGGTTCAGGTACAGGTCACACGCACTGTCTATGGTTCAGGTACAGGTCACACACACTGTCTATGGTTCAGGTACAGGTCACACACACTGTCTATGGTTCAGGTACAGGTCACACGCACTGTCTATGGTTCAGGTACAGGTCACACACACTGTCTATGGTTCAGGTACAGGTCACACACACTGTCTATGGTTCAGGTACAGGTCACACACACTGTCTATGGTTCAGATACAGGTCCTACACACTGTCTATGTTTCAGGTACAGGTCACACGCACTGTCTATGGTTCAGGTACAGGTCACACGCACTGTCTATGGTTCAGGTTCAGGTTATGGGCATCACTGTCCAGGGGGTACAGCACCCAGAGTTAGCATTAACATTTGCTGGGTCTATGAGCTAACTGAACTATACAGCAGCTGCAATCCAACCACTATTGCAAAGCAGGATTCATTTAACCTTTATTTATACAGGGAAGCTTGGCACCTGCTCATTTACAGCAATGCCCTGTCAATCGCCTAACTGCAGGAGGAAACCACAACCCGATTACCCAAGAGAAACACACCCAGACATGGGGAGAACATGTAAACTCCACACAGACACGGGGAGAACACGCACACCCCACACAGACACGGGGAGAACACGCACACCCCACACAGACACAGGGAGAACATACAGACTCCACACAGACACGGGGAGAACATGCAGACTCCACACAGACATGGGGAGAACATGTAGACTCCACACAGACACGGGGAGAACACGTGAACTCCACACAGACACGGGGAGAACACGTGAACTCCACACAGACACGGGGAGAACACGTGAACTCCACACAGACACGGGGAGAACACGTGAACTCCACACAGACACGGGGAGAACACGTGAACTCCACACAGACACGGGGAGAACACGTGAACTCCACACAGACACGGGGAGAACATGTGAACTCCACACAGACACGGGGAGAACACGTGAACTCCACACAGACACGGGGAGAACATGCAGACTCCACACAGACACGGGGAGAACATGTAAACTCCACACAGACACGGGGAGAACACGCACACCCCACACAGACACGGGGAGAACATGCAGACTCCACACAGACACGGGGAGAACATGCAGACTCCACACAGACACGGGGAGAACATGTAAACTCCACACAGACACGGGGAGAACATGTGAACTCCACACAGACACAGGGAGAACATGTGAACTCCACACAGACACGGGGAGAACACGTGAACTCCACACAGAGACACGGGGAGAACATGTAAACTCCACACAGACACGGGGAGAACACGCACACCC
>NC_083766.1:63899513-63924513 GCF_963514075.1 Conger conger
GCCTGGTTCTGATAGGAGTGGGACTGGGTCTCAGCCTGGTTCTGATAGGAGTGGGACTGGGTCTCAGCCTGGTTCTGATAGGAGTGGGACTGGGACCGAGTTTGCTTTGTTTCTTGAAAGCTCTGCAGCTCCTGGTCTTGCAGTAAGTGGTAGTAAAATGTTAAAGGTGTAAATAACTCAATATAGAAAACATTTCCAACAATGATATCCACTGAATTATAGGGGTTATAGCAGCAGGCAGATCTGCTGCAGAAATACTGTGAAATGGGGCCCTGGCACTGAATCAGAAAGATCAAGGCCATCCAGAAAGCTCCCTCTTCCCAGGACAGCAGAATCTGCTCTGACAGAAACGCGCTGTATCAGGTAGTCTGGCAGTCAATGAAGGGCCTGCATCTTCTCCAAAACACACACACAAAAACATTAAATACATATTCTCACTGGAGTTCGGAGTGACATGTCTGATAGTTT
Source organism: Conger conger (assembly GCF_963514075.1). Classification (NCBI taxonomy): domain Eukaryota; kingdom Metazoa; phylum Chordata; class Actinopteri; order Anguilliformes; family Congridae; genus Conger; species Conger conger. The sequence goes on from NC_083766.1 coordinate 63,899,982, forward strand.
CATGAAGCCAAACAGCAGGAATACAGGAGAAGCATAATGAGCTGGATTAGGCCCATCCAATTCTAACTGAATGCAGAAAAAACACATTTTAAAGAGCATCTAAAAATAAGTCCAAACAACTCAATGCAAGCCTCTGCAAACCCAGAACTGCAGCCCAAACACTACCCTCGGTCAGCTGGTCCTCCAGTCTAACACTAACACAACCAGTTTCCTGCCATCTCTTTCAATAATCACTTTACACTTGAAAAACGGAACTAAATCCTGATTGGCTAAGGTGGATATTTGGTTTTTGTGTTTACTATATATTTTATATGTTTGGTACATGTTTTGGTGGATGTTTAATATGTGATTAGCATGTTTTAGTAAGTGTTGTGGCATGTGTTTGGGTGCGTATGTGGGTATGTGTTAGGTATGTATTGGGGTATGTGTGCAGGAATGTGTTGGGGGTATGTATTGGGGTATGTGTGTGGGTATGTATGGGGTATGTATGCGAGAATGTGCTGGGGTATGTGTTGGGGTTTGCGTGCAGGAATGTGTTGGGGTATGTAATGGGGTATGTGTGTAGGAATGTGTTGGGGTACGTGTGTGGGTATGTGTTGGGGTATGTGTGTGGGAATGGGTTGGGTATGTGTGGGAATGTGTTGGCTATGTGTGTAGGAATGTGTTGGGGTATGTGTTAAATATGTGTTGGGGTATGTGTTGGGAATGTGTGTTGGGAATGTGTTGGGTATGTGTGTGGGTATGTGTTGGGGTATGTGTTGGGGTATGTGTTGGGAATGTGTGTGGGAATGTGTTTGGGTACATGTGTGAGTATGTGTTGGGAATGTGTTGGGAATGTGTTGGGGTACGTGTGTGGGTATGAGTTGGGGTATGTGTTGGAAATGTGTGTGGGAATGTGTTTTGGTACGTGTGTGAGTATGTGTTGGGGTATGTGTTGGGAATGTGTGTGGGGATGTGTTGGGGTATGTGTTGGGGTATGTGTTGGGAATGTGTGTTGGGAATGTGTTGGGTATGTGTGTGGGTATGTGTTGGGGTATGTGTTGGGAATGTGTGTGGGAATGTGTTTGGGTACGTGTGTGAGTATGTGTTGGGAATGTGTGTGGGAATGTGTGTGGGTATGTGTTGGGGTATGTGTTGGGAATGTGTGTGGGAATGTGTTGGGGTACGTGTGTGGGTATGAGTTGGGGTATGTGTTGGAAATTTGTGTGGGAATGTGTTGGGGTAAGTGTTTGGCATGTGTTGGGGTATGTGTTGGGCATGTGTGTGGGAATGTGTTGGGTATGTGTGTGGGAATGGGTTGGGTATGTGTTGGGTATGTGTGTTGGAATCTGTTGGGCATGTGTTCAATATGTGTTGGGTATGTGTTGGGTATGTGTGCGGGAATTTGTTGGGTATGTGTTGGGTATGTGTGTGGGAATGTGTTGGGTATGTTTGTGGGAATGTGTTGGGGTATGTGTTAGGTATGTGTTGGGTTTGTGTGTGGGAATGTGTTGGGGTATGTGTTGGACATGTGTGTGGGCATGGTTAAATATGTGTTGGGTATGTGTGTGGGAATGTGTGTGGGAATGTGTTGGGGTATGTGTTAGGTATGTGTTGGGCATGTGGGTGGGTATGTGTTGGGGTATGTATGTGGGAATCTGTTGGGGTATGTGTGTGGGAATGTATTGGGCATGTGGGTGGGAATGTGTTGGGGTATGTGTGTGGGAATGTGTTGGGGTATGTGTTGGACATGTGTGTGGGTATGTATTGGGGTATGTGTGTGGGAATGTGTTGGGAATGTGTTGGGGTATGTGTGTGGGAATGTGTTGGGGTATGTGTGTGGGAATGTGTTGGGAATGTGTTGGGGTATGTGTGTGGGAATGTGTTGGGCATGTGGGTGGGAATGTGTTGGGGTATGTGTGTGGGAATGTGTTGGGGTATGTGTGTGGGAATGTGTTGGGGTATGTGTGTGGGAATGTGTTGGGTATGTGTGTGGGAATGTGTTGGGGTATGTGTGTGGGAATGTGTTGGGTATGTGTGTGGGAATGTGTTGGGTATGCATTGGTGTATGCCCCATGCTGGTATGGCTCCTGGCTCGTCCTCCCCTCCCCCGGCTCTGTGCACTGCGTGGATGAGATTATTAAAACATGGAGGCGCAGTATGAATTATTCAGCCTGCTGTGTTTTAGCTGAGGGAAGTGGCACGCGCTGGATGTTTGTGTTATTTAATGAAAAGGTGTCAGCGAACAGACAGGCCCTGTAAAGCAAAAATACAATTCAACAGCGAGTGAAAACACATTTCTACAGACTGTTTACACCCAAGACATACGTCTTTTCAGAAGTGAGTTGCTTTGGAGTTACCTGAAGTCTTGATTTAGAACAAAATTCCTTATACCTGTCACTGTTATGTTGTCAGAAACATCTGTAAATATCTCAAATATTTTTCATTGCACACAAAAACTGTGCAGGCCAATAAAAATAAAAAAAAACACTAAAACTAAAAAAATATCTCAAGAAAACACCAGAAAGTTAATTAGCCCTTGTAAATTCTGAAACACACTAAATTTCAGCAGACATTGTGACCCCCGCAGAACAGACCTACAGCCCTGCTCTATAAAAATGAGGCGATGAGAGTAATGATTTCTTCTCTCCCGACTCTGACCCCTTTTCACAACATCTTTCGATCCAGACCTTTAGAAACCACTTTGACTGAGCAGTTCCCGAGACAGAGATTTGGATCTGACAGCACTTGAAGGCCATGTCAGACCAGGCTGTTGGAGAAACCTGGGAGAGTTTCATCTCCACTTGCTCACTTCTGCCCACTTACTCATCTAAATTAATTCAAAATGAGCTTTTCTTAATTAGACATCCAAACATTGTACTTTTTAGGGACAGCACAAATTAGAGTTGTTCAATTCATTAATTGTTTGCAGGGCCTTGAACGATGAATTGATGACTCAAGTTTAATGAGCTTACGGTGTCGTATTCTAGTATATGGTGCAGAAGCAAAGCTTTTGCATGATAGGAAGATGCCGAACTAACGCGTTTCCCCATTGTTTTCTTTGTCCGCACAACAGGAAGTGTCAGTAACGGTCGCGACGAGTAGTAGTTGTCATTACTTAACGTTAAACTAGGTAATCGATAACTATAACTCGTAGTCATCAAATGTAACGTTAGCTATAACTACCTAGCTGGTTAAAGTAACAGGTTACCTAATATGTTTGCATTACTGCTTAACGTTAGCTTAGTTGATAACATTACATCACGTTATGCTCAATGGCTTGCATCTGACCGGCGCTAGTTGATTTCCGTTGTATTGTCAAAACCATTACGGCTTGTCTGCAATTGTACTGGGTCCTGACAAGCTAGACACTCATAATGTGGAAGAAAAATCCATACTTTTTATTTCGTCTTTCTAGAAATTACCGGTTTAGCGTGCTGTTTTGGGAAACCTCCATTGCGTGAGTGGCCGTTGTCCGTCTACCAGTGCGGACATTTCAGACTCGGAATGCAGCTTCTCTTAAAAAAAAAATTTGTACTTAAAAAAAGAAGATATATATATATATACCAAATTTGTTTTACAATAATTTAAAAATATACATTTTGGCATTAAAATAACTTAATGGCATCAAAATAACTCCATACTATCGTAGCTTCCCATATCGGCTGCCAGCAACAGTATTATTATTTCAGCGAAGGAGAGGGTGATTACTCATAATTCCATGTGTGTACGTCTGACTGTGTATGTGTGTTTGTGTGTATGTGTGGGTGTGTGTGTGTACGTCTGACTGTGTATGTGTGTTTGTGTGTATGTGTGTGTGTGTGTGTGTGTGTGTATGTATGTATAGGTGTGTGAATGTACAGTCAGGTCCATAAATATTGGGACATCGACACAGTTCTCATCTTTTTGGCTCTATACACCACCACAATTGTGCTTTAATTGCAGACTTTCAGCTTTAATTTGAGGGCATCCAAATCAGGTGAACGGTGTAGGAATTACAACAGTTTGTATATGTGCCTCCCACTTTTTAAGGGACCAAAAGTAATGGGACAAATTAACAATCATAAATCAAACTTTCACTTTTTAATACTTGGTTGCAAATCCTTTGCTGTCAATTACAGCCTGAAGTCTGGAATGCATAGACATCACCAGACGCTGGGTTTCATCCCTGGTGATGCTCTGCCAGGCCTCTACTGCAACTGTCTTCAGTTCCTGCTTGTTCATGGGGCATTTTCCCTTCAATTTTGTCTTCAGCAAGTGAAATGCATGTTCAATCGGATTCAGGTCAGGTGATTGACTTGGCCATTGCATAACATTACACCTTAAAAAACTCTTTGGTTGCTTTCGCAGTATGCTTCGGGTCATTGTCCATCTGCTCTGTGAAGCGCCGTCCAATGAGTTCTGAAGCATTTGGCTGAATATGAGCAGATAATATTGCCCGAAACACTTCAGAATTCATCCTGCTGCTTTTGTCAGCAGTCACATCATCAATAAATACAAGGGAACCAGTTCCATTGGCAGCCATACATGCCCACGCCATGACACTACCACCACCATGCTTCACTGATGAGGTGGTATGTTTTGGATCATGAGCAGTTCCTCTCCTTCTCCATACTCTTCTCTCCCCATCATTCTGGTACAAGTTGATCTTTGTCTCATCTGTCCATAGGATGTTGTTCCAGAACTGTAAAGGCTTTTTTAGATGTTGTTTGGCAAACTCTAATCTGGTCTTCCTGTTTTTGAGGGTCACCAATGGTTTACATCTTGTGGTGAACCCTCTGTATTCACTCTGGTGAAGTCTTCTCTTGATTGTTGACTTTGACACACATACACCTACCTCCTGGGGAGTGTTCTTGGTCTGGCCAACTGTTGTGAAGGGGTTTTTCTTCACCAGGGAAAGAATTCTTCTGTCATCCACCACAGTTGTTTTCTGTGGTCTTCCGGGTCTTTTGGTGTTGCTGAGCTCACCGGTGCGTTCTTTCTTTTTAAGAATGTTCCAAACAGTTGATTTGGCCACACCTAATGTTTTTGCTATCTCTCTGATGGGTTTGTTTTGATTTTTCAGCCTAATGATGGCTTGCTTCACTGATAGTGACAGCTCTTTGGATCTCATATTGAGAGTTGACAGCAACAGATTCCAAATGCAAATAGCACACTTGAAATGGAACTCTAGACCTTTTATCTGCTCCTTGTAAATGAGATAATGAGGGAATAACACACCTGGCCATGGAACAGCTGAGCAGCCAATTGTCCCATTACTTTTGGTCCCTTAAAAAGTGGGAGGCACATATAGAAACTGTTGTAATTCCTACACCGTTCACCTGATTTGTGAGCTGAAAGTCTGCAGTTAAAGCATATCTTGTTAATTTCATTTGAAATCCATTGTGGTGGTGTATAGAGCCAAAAAGAGGAGAATTGTGTCGATGTCCCAATATTTATGGACCTGACTGTATGTGTGTGTGTAAATGTATGAGTGTGTGTGTGTGTAGGAGTGTGTGTTATGTTCCTGTGTTCTGTCCTGTGTTAGTTTATCATTGGTTATTATCATTATTCTTGTAATTTATTATTTTTCATATTCATGTCTGGTGTTCTGTTTATATTCATTAGTCTTTGTACTCGTCTTCCCCTGTGATGTCTGAGTCTGAATGTTTACTAGCCCAGTCACTCCCTTGTCTGCGTGCCCCACTATTCGGGTGTTTACGGTAGTTCCAGGGTTCAATCTTCCTTCCAATCTTGCATTCCTTACTTCCTGCTTTCTCTCTATTTCATGTTTGTACATAGCACCAATATACTAATCCCAACTAACATAGAAGTTGTACAGTACTAATTATACTAACACACTAATATGTTTGTCAAACAAACGAACTAATATTCACTAGTTTTGGGTATTTGTAATTTAAATCACTTAACTAACTTACTAACGCATCTCCAGTTTCAATTCTGTTCTGTAACTCCGCCTCCCTATTCTATCACTGATTACTTGCTTAGTTTCAGCGAAGTATTCGCACCCGTCTCTCTCTCTATCTCTGCATCTCCTGATTCTCTGCAATTGTCTACTCCTTAGTCCAGAGCCGTTTGTATTACATGTGTGTCTTTGTGAATCTAGTCCGTGTTTTCGTTTCCCCCTCGTTATTGTGCTTTTACCCTTTCATGTGTCTCACCTGATGTTTATTTGTTAGACCACCCTCACTCCCATGCCCCGCCTAGTTTGTCTCATTCCCCTGTGTATTTATACCTGTCCTTTTCAGTTGCACCCTGCTAGTTCCCCTTGTCCTGCTTTTGAATCCTGAGCCCTTCATTCCTTCCCCCTGTTCTAGCCCCCTTATTCCTGAGCCTTGTTTCCCGAGCCTTGTTTGTTTTCCTGTGCCTTGTTTGTTTGCCCTTGCCGTGTTTCTGTTTGGATTTCCTGTGCTTGACCCCTGCCTGCTTTTTGGACTATTCTGTTGGATCAACCTATGTACTTTTGCCTGTGGACTGACCCCCTGGTTTAAAAAAAATCTTTTGCCTGTTTTTTACTACACTCTGTCTGCTCCTCCACCTGCTTGTAAACCTGTCAAAATTTTCCACACCCCTGTGTCTCCTTCTGGTTCCTCTGTCCTCCCCGCCGTGACAGTGTGTTCCTATGAACAGCTGATTGTGTGTCATTCCGGACCCCCTGTCACTCCAGCTAATAATAATAATAATAATAAAGGGTTGGTTCTTTCATCCAAGAGGCTTCGCACCCAAGCTCACATTCTTTCACACTTCCACACCATCAGTCCTCCCAATACCCCCCACACAGAACACACTTCCACCCCATCAGCCCTCCCAATACCCCCCACACAGAACACACTTCCACACCATCAGCCCTCCCAATACCCCCCACACAGAACACACTTCCACACATCAGCCCTCCCAATACCCCCCACACAGAACACACTTCCACACCATCAGCCCTCCCAATACCCCCCACACAGAACACACTTCCACACCATCAGTCCTCCCAATACCCCCCACACAGAATCTACACGAGCATTAGAGCATAGCATTCATTATTCATTGCACTCGTCTTCCTCTGTGATGTCTGTGTCTTTATGTAGTTCTGAGCCGGAGTCACTTCCCTGTCTGCATGATTCATTATTCGGGTGTTTTTTTTCTGAATTTTCCGGTTTCCCACGATTCCTTCTCCGTCTCGCTTTACGTGCTTCCTGGTTTCTCATTCATGTTTGTAGAAAACACTAATCTACTAATCCCGACTAGCATAGAATTTATACAGTAGTAATTATATTAACACACTAATATGTTCGTCTAATTAACAAACTAACATTCAGTTTCGCCTATTTATAGTATAATCACGTAACTAACATATTAACATTCTCCATATTTGTGCACTGCTCTGTAGCTCCACATCCCTGTTCTAGCTCTGATTGCCTGCCTTAATTCTGTGAAGTGTTCACACCTGTTCTCTAACTATCACTGCATTCCTTAAGTCTGTGCAATTGTCTACTCCCTAATCCGGAGCCGTTTGTATTACATGTGTGTCCATGTGAATCCAGTCCCACATCGTCGTTCCTCCCTTGTCATTGTATGATTGCCCTTTCATGTTTCTCACCTGATGTCTATTTGTTAGACCGCCCTCACTCCCATGCCCCGCCTAAATTGTCTCATTCCCCTGTGTATTTAAACCTGTCCTTTTTCAGTTTCTCATTGCTAGCTTGTCTTTCCGTTATTCTGTTCCCTACCCTGGTTCTAGCTTCCCTGTACCTGTGCCCTGTAATATTCTGTCTGTTCTGTTTTTGGATTTTTCTGGTTCTGATATCTGCCTGGTTTTCTGGACTCTGTTCTGTTCTCCGTCTACGCTCTGCCTGCCCTCCGCGTGCGTACCTGTCTGTTTGGATTACGACCATTGCCTGTTTTTGGACTACATTTTGGATCTGCCATTTGTTCATTAAACCTGCCTTTTTTCACCTTCTCCCTGAATCTGCGTTTGGTTCCTCTGTCCCTGAACCCGGACAGCCTCTGGCTGTACTGACTGAGCCCTGCGTCTGTGCTGACTGAGCCCTGCGTCTGTACTGACTGAGCCCTGTGTCTGTACTGACTGAGCCCTGTGGCTGTACTGACTGAGCCCTGCGTCTGTACTGACTGAGCCCTGTGGCTGTACTGACTGAGCCCTGCGTCTGTACTGACTGAGCCCTGCGTCTGTACTGACTGAGCCCTGTGGCTGTACTGACTGAGCCCTGCGTCTGTACTGACTGAGCCCTGTGTCTGTACTGACTGAGCCCTGCGGCTGTCTGTGCTGCAGTTGTCTGTGCACGTGTGGTCTGTGCGTGTGTGGTCTGTGCTGTAGTGGTCTGTGCGTGTGTGGTCTGTGCATGTGTGCTCTGTGCTGTAGTGGTCTGTGCATGTGTGCTCTGTGCTGTAGTGGTCTGTGCGTGTGTGGTCTGTGCTGTAGTGGTCTGTGCACGTGTGGTCTGTGCTGTAGTGGTCTGTGCGTGTGTGGTTTGTGTCAGTGTGGTCTGTGCTGCAGTGGTCTGTGCGTGTCTGTGTGCGTGTCTGTGCGCGTCTGTGCGTGTCTGCGTGTCTGTGCGTGTGTCTGTGCCTGTCTGTGTGTCTGTGCGTGTGTCTGTGCGTGTGTCTGTGCGTGTCTGTGCGTGTGTGTGTGTCCGTGCGTGTCTGTGCGTGTCAGTGCTGTAGTGGTCTGTGCGTGTCTGTGTGCGTGTCTGTGCGTGTCTGCGTGTCTGTGCTGTAGTGGTCTGTGCTGTAGTGGTCTGTGCGTGTCTGTGCGTGGCTTACCCTCCTCCGTGGGCACGTACACGTTGAGGTACAGGCAGTCCTCGCTCTGGTTCTGCAGGTACCCGGCGGCGGCGTCCAGGTTGTCGGTGAGCCAGACGGGCAGCATGATGTCGGGCAGCACGCCGTGCAGGTTCTGCGGGCACACGGGGGCGAAGCGTGTGGCGTTGCGCACCTCGGGCCAGGAGCCGGGGGCCTCAGGGGGCTGGAAGCGCCGCTCCCCCAGCGGGGCGCTGGCGTAGGGCACGCCCAGGTACAGCTCCACCGGGCCCAGGCCCTCGCTGGCCCGGTCCCGCCACGCCCCCCTCAGCTTCCCGTAGTTGGTGGAGACGGTCGGCGGTCGGGCCGCCAGCGTGAGCACCGCGCGGAACACCGCGGCCAGCAGCCACGGCAACCACCGGCCACGCCCCCACAGCCACACCATGGCCCGCCCAATCAGCGTGCACCGCCCGCAGGGCTCAGAGAGAAGGAGAGGAGAGAGGGACGAGAGGGAGGGGAGAGAGAGAGAGGTAGAGGAAGAGGTGTGGGAAACGGAGGAGAGCAGCCCCTGCCCCGCCCCCCCCCTCAGGGGAGCTGGTGGAGTGTGGGATTGTGGGTAACGGTCAGGGGAGGGGAGTGTGTGGGCCTGTGTTGCCGTGGGAACGCATCTGTGCTTGCCGACGGAGTGGCGGCTCAGAGGGGGCGTGGCCAGGGGGCGGGGCAGAGCAGATGTGGGCGTGGTGCCCTGTTACGTTCCATTGCCGCATGCAGTCCTCATCGTGTCACCGTGGCGATAGACCCCACCCACACAGCTCCTGCCTGCAGGACACACAAAGGTCAAGGAAAGGTCATAACCTGAACAACATTCAGCTGCACGCTGCTGTAAACACACCTGTACAGGTAACCAGAGAGAAAAACACACACACACAGCTTGCCCTTATCAGCTGAGGGTACACTAGGATCTTTAGAGTTGGACTGTGTGCCAGACAGACTAACTCATGTTCTGAGTGATGTGTAACTGAGGAACATCCTGAAGGCCAGGTGGCGCTGTGCTCCAGAGGAGAGCTTTGCTCCAGGGGGAAATGCCATTAAAGGCAGGGAAAGACAGGAAGAGCTTAGCTACGCTTACAGAACCAAAACCAGCAATTCCTCCTGCTGACGATACACAGCATGAGATGGGGAGTACGGCAGCTGGCCGTGTCCGTGCCCGGAGGAAACAGACTTATGTCCTCTGCAGCACAGAGCACGGGGCATGAACAAGACACAGCACCCCGCATGAACTTTGACCTCCGACCTTCCAGAAGAGAAGGGTATATGGAGAAGTTTTTGGACTGGATTTTAATTGGGATATTGATCTAGTAGAATTTTCCTTTTATTGCATTATTTTGTGAGCTTCGCCCTGTATTGGATTTGCTGCCAGATCAACGCTGACTTATTTACTCACAGTCAGGCATATTTACTCACAGTCAGGCATATTTACTCACAGTCAGGCATAAAGCATTCATTCATAATTTAATGTGTATTGGTCTGTGCGTATTCAGGGCCCAACGCTGACAGTATTCAGGGCCCAACGCTGACAGTATTCAGGGCCCAACACTGACAGTATTCAGGGCCCAACGCTGACAGTATTCAGGGCCCAACGCTGACAGTATTCAGGGCCCAACGCTGACAGTATTCAGGGCCCAACGCTGACAGTATTCAGGGCCCAACGCTGACAGTATTCAGGGCCCAACGCTGACAGTATTCAGGGCCCAACGCTGACAGTATTCAGGGCCCAACGCTGACAGTATTCAGGGCCCAACGCTGACAGTATTGCTCCTGCAGACCCAGATGCTGCTGTAGCCCCTGTGCTTCAGGCAGCAGCAGCAGATTTTAGTCTGCTGTTTACGGTGATTCCAGCAACACTGCTAATCTACTGTAAATATTGAAGCAAATTGACTCAAAATGCAACCCTGACTCACCACCTTTTGTTATTTTGATACTGCTACTATGCACTGATAATATATATATATATAAATATGTTCCGTTATGTCATACATATATACACACATTACAGATTGTATGATATATGCTAATTCTGGGTACATTCTGTAGTGTGTGCATATTGCCTATGTCCGCCCAGTTCCTGGGTCATGTAAATGTATGGGTTACTGAAAGTTATTGTAATCTCATTCCATCTCTCCAGAGTTCCCTTTTCTTCAGTGCTGGCTTTCATATTTCAACCAGTGAACTTGGAAATGCATATGTTGAATGTTTACACAATGATTTTAAGATGAGTGCTTGTCTTTGCCCAAGACTGCCAATCACAACCTATTGCCATGACAACTCAGCTCAGCATGACAGCTCTTTGGATCTCAGCATCGTGTCAGGGAGCAGTCTGGACACTCTCTCAGGCCAAAACACCACACACACACACACCCCCACACACACACACACTCACACGCACCCCCTCAACCACACACACACACATCCAACACCACACACACACACACACACCCCCTCAACCACACACACACACACTCACACACACCCCCTCAACCACACACACACACATCCAACACCACACACACACACTCACCCCCACACACACATACACACCCCCCCCACACACCCCCCACACACACACACACTCACACACACACACACCCCCACACACACACACACTCACACACACCCCCTCAACCACACACACACACATCCAACACCACACACACACACTCACCCCCACACACACATACACACCCCCCCACACACCCCCCACACACACACACTCACACACACACACACCCCCTCAACCACACACACACACTCACACACACCCCCTCAACCACACACACACACATCCAACACCACACACACACACTCACCCCCACACACACACACACACATCCAACACACTCACACACACACACACACACTCACACACACCCCCTCAACCACACACACACACATCCAACACCACACACACACACTCACCCCCACACACACACACACACACTCACACACACACACACACACACACACACACACGCTCACACACACACACACACCCCCCCCACACACACACACACATCCAACACCACACACACACACTCACTCACCCCCCCAACCACACACACACATCCAACACCACACACACACACTCACCCCCCCCCAACCACACGCACACATCCAACACCAAAAGCATACACAATTTCCATAAGGTATTTTGCGTAACGATGGTGACAGTGAATCACCCCATGTTTCCTGCAGAGAGCTGCTGGCATGGCATTGAGTCAGGACCACACAGCGAGACAACACTACAGAGGGAGGGAGACGACATCTCACACAGTCAGCACAGTCAGGAAGACTACAGAGAACATCTCACACAGTCAGCACAGTCAGGAAGACTACAGAGAACATCTCACACAGTCAGCACAGGCAGGGAGACTACTGAGAACATCTCACACACAGCCATTGGTCATACACCTGGGGGGTGGGGCTAACCCTCATTGGCTGTACATTGTGGGTAGGGCTAACTCATTGGTCATCAAGTGTTGGGGGGCTCGCTCCCATTGGTTAAAAAACTTGCACACACAGACAGACACAGTCGTGTGCACACTTGCACACACACCTTGCTTTGAGGGACTGCAGAGCTGTGCTTATATATGAGGTTAATTACCAGGGAAATCACCGCGCTCAAACAACACAGAGATGTTTGCGTTAGCGATTTATGCAGAGATTCAGAATGTGCTGTGCTCTATTTCGCATTGTGTCTGCATAAACAAATATCAGCTTTCACGTCTCAGATGATGAAGCCTAAACGGGGGGATGCCAGGGAGCAAAATGACCAAGTGAAAGATAATCACGTTCTGACAGGACGAGACGATTAGCATTGATCGCTGTGCTAAAGTGTCTGAGGGAGGTGGGAGGCAGAGGATTTGGGGTGGAAGAAACAGAGAGAAACAGGAGCACCACGGTTACTTTTCACCTCCATCTTACTTTCCTCACTCCGTGTCTTGCTCCTGGCTCCTCCCATCGGGGGAGGCCAAAAAGGAAGCAAGAAAAGGAGGTGCAGACAGGGAGCATGTTACTGTGGAGCCACGTCAGTTACAGACTGTACTGTCTGTAAGTGACTGTCAGTTACAGACGTGCTTCCTGACCACGAGCTTCATGCTCATTCAGCAGGTGGGAATTTCCTTAAAGAGGCCTCGATCTGTGTTTCCAGGTCAGGCAAAGAACAAGGAGATGAGGTGGAAACTAAGAGATGGAGTATGAGCCCACAGTGGAGGAAACAGAGGCTCAGAAACTGTGGCACATTGAGATATAAGCCCACACACACACACCCCCAACCACACACACACACCGACCAACACACACACACCCACCCACCCACACACACTGACCAACACACACACACACACACACACACACCCAACCACACACACACACTGACCAACACACACACACACACACACACAGACCCACACACACTCACTCACCCACACCCACACGCACACACACACACACACACACACACATACTCACACACCCACACACACACACAGACCCACACACACACACACTCACTCACCCACACACACACACACACTCACTCACCCACACCCACACACACACACACACAGACCCCCACACACACACACACTCACTCACCCACACACACACACACTCACTCACCCACACACACACACACACACACACACAGACCCACACACCCACACACACACACTCACTCACCCACACCCACACCCACACACACACATACTCACACACCCACACACACACACAGACCCACACACACACACACACATACACTCACTCACCCACACCCACACCCACACACCCACACACACACAGACCCCCACACACACACACTCACTCACTCACATACACACACAGACCCACACACACACAGCTGTGTGCTGCAGTAGCAGAGTGGTCTGTTCTGGTGTGTGAACATGACAAGCGCTTCGGTCCACTTTCCACTCTCCTTACTGCCTCAGTATCTCAGACTGGTCACCATGGCGACAGGGCTGGGGGGGCTAAACTGGAAACAGCCCTGTTTCTCATGATAAACAAACTGGGCAGTTTTACAGCTGTCTGATCACACTAGCAGCACGTCAATGTTTCACACAGAAGCTTTAGAGAGAGACGTCCTGTCCAGTCCCGCCGCGACAACTTAAAAGAGTAACGCCCCGAACACAAGGCCAATTTCAGCACATTAAAGATGGACCAATCACAGACATGATCAGGCACGCCTCCACCCTGCTCCTGCAGTTCATGCAGCACAGCTATGAGTTATGAGTTACGAGTTATGAGCAAGTGTATAATTAACAGGGCTATTGGGACAGGAACACATGGGGAAATCATGGCTTATATATGTATATCAGTGTGTAGAGTGTGTAGTACACAGTGAGAGTATGCAGTAGGTGAGGGTGACTCAGTGGGTGTTGTGAGAGTGTGTAGTACACAGTGAGAGTATGCAGTAGGTGAGGGTGACTCAGTGGGTGTTGTGAGAGTGTGTAGTACACAGTGAGAGTATGCAGTAGGTGAGGGTGACTCAGTGGGTGTTGTGAGAGTGTGTAGTACACAGTGAGAGTATGCAGTAGGTGAGGGTGACTCAGTGGGTGTTGTGAGAGTGTGTAGTACACATTGAGAGTATGCAGTAGGTGAGGGTGACTCAGTGGGTGTTGTGAGAGTGTGTAGTACACAGTGAGAGTATGCAGTAGGTGAGGGTGACTCAGTGGGTGTTGTGAGAGTGTGTAGTACACAGTGAGAGTATGCACTAGGTGAGGGTGACTCAGTGGGTGTTGTGAGAGTGTGTAGTACACAGTGAGAGTATGCAGTAGGTGAGGGTGACTCAGTGGGTGTTGTGAGAGTGTGTAGTACACAGTGAGAGTATGCAGTAGGTGAGGGTGACTCAGTGGGTGTTGTGAGAGTGTGTAGTACACAGTGAGAGTATGCAGTAGGTGAGGGTGACTCAGTGGGTGTTGGGAGAGTGTGTAGTACACAGTGAGAGTATGTAGTAGGTGAGCTTCTGTGTCATGGGGCTGATTGAGCTGAGGTCTGAGGTCACTAAGAGCTCAGGAGGCAGCCGGCCAGACAGGAAGCAGTCGCTGGAAGTGTGTTTGTCTTAAAGATTAAATAATTTGAATAATTTGAATATTCTCTCCAAATAAACCTGCTGTCCGCACCCTTCTAACAGTAATCACAGGTGCTAATGTTACTTCCCTTTATCTCATCTCCACCCTGTACTTCTAAAGCCTTTCTACATCCTGCACATCTGCACCTCTCTCTCTCCCTCTCTCTCCTTCTGTGTGTGTGTGTGTGTGTGCATCAATGTGTGTGTATTTGTGGGTGTATGTGTGTGCATTTGTGGATGTGTGTGTGTTTGCGTGTATTTGTGTGTGTGTGTGTGCATCAGTGTGTGTATTTGTGTGTGCATTTGTAGGTGCGTGTGTGTGCATTTGTAGGTGTGTGTGTTTCTGTTTGTGTATTTGTGGGTGTGTGTGTGTGTGTATTTGTGGGTGTGCGTGTGTGTGTATATGCGTGGGTGTGCGTGTGTGTGTGTGTGTATTTGTGCGTGTGTGTGTGTGCGTATTTGTGGGTGTGCGTGTGTGTGTGTATTTGTGGGTATGCGTGTGTGTGTGTATTTGTGGGTATGCGTGTGTGTATTTCTGGGTGTGCGTGAGTGTGTGTATTTGTGGGTGTGCGTGTGTGTGTATTTGTGGGTGTGCGTGTGCGTGCGTATTTGTGGGTGTGCGTGTGTGTGTATTTGTGGGCGTGCGTGTGTGTGTGTGTGTGTATTTGTGGGTGTGCATGTGTGTATTTGTGGGTGTGTGTGCGTGTGTGTGTGTATTTGTGGGTGTGCGTGTGTGTGTGTATTTGTGGGTGTGTGTGTGTGTGTGTATTTGTGGGTGTGCGTGTGTGTGTGTATTTGTGTGTGTATTTGTGTTTGTGTGTATTTGTGGGTGTGCGTGTGTGTGGTATTTGTGGGTGTGTGTGTATTTGTGGGTGTGTGTGTGTGTGTGTATTTGTGGGTATGCGTGTGTGTGTGTATTTGTGGGTATGCGTGTGTGTATTTCTGGGTGTGCGTGAGTGTGTGTATTTGTGGGTGTGCGTGTGTGTGTATTTGTGGGTGTGCGTGTGCGTGCGTATTTGTGGGTGTGCGTGTGTGTGTATTTGTGGGCGTGCGTGTGTGTGTGTGTATTTGTGGGTGTGCATGTGTGTATTTGTGGGTGTGTGTGCGTGTGTGTGTGTATTTGTGGGTGTGCGTGTGTGTGTGTATTTGTGGGTGTGTGTGTGTGTGTGTATTTGTGGGTGTGCGTGTGTGTGTGTATTTGTGTGTATTTGTGTTTGTGTGTATTTGTGGGTGTGCGTGTGTGTGTGTATTTGTGTGTGTATTTGTGTTTGTGTGTATTTGTGGGTGTGCGTGTGTGTGGTATTTGTGGGTGTGTGTGTATTTGTGGGTGTGTGTGTGTGTGTATTTGTGGGTGTGCGTGTGTGTGTATTTGTGTGTGTGTGTATTTGTGGGTATGCGTGTGTGTATTTGTGTGTGTGCGTGTGTATGTGACGCCCCTCCCATCCTGTCTGGAATGAGGCAGTTTGCTCGGAACACTGCCGCCATCGTAATGAGAACACACATAACTGCCATATTTATAATTCATAAACGCACCTCTCGCAGAAGTGCTCCAGTAACAGAGCTATGCGCTTCACAGTGATTCTGCAGCCTGTCTCACACAGACCTCCCACAGACCTCACACAGACCTCACAGACCTCCCACAGACCTCACACAGACCTCACAGACCTCCCACAGACCTCACACAGACCTCACAGACCTCCCATAGACCTCACACAGACCTCACAGACCCCCACAGACCTCACACAGACCTCACAGACCTCCCACAGACCCCCACAGACCTCACACAGACCTCACAGACCTCACAGACCTCCCACAGACCCCCACAGACCTCACACAGACCTCCCACAAACCTCACACAGACCTCAAACAGACCTCACAGACCTCACACAGACCCCCACAGACCTCACACAGACCTCACAGACCTCACACAGACCTCACACAGACCTCACAGACCCCCACAGACCTCCCACAGTCCTCACACAGACCTCACAGACCTCCCATAGACCTCACACAGACCTCACAGACCCCCACAGACCTCCCACAGACCTCACAGACCTCCCACAGACCTCACACAGACCTCCCACAGACCTCACACAAACCTCAAACAGACCTCACAGACCTCACACAGACCCCCACAGACCTCACACAGACCTCACAGACCTCACACAGACCTCACACAGACCTCACAGACCCCCACAGACCTCCCACAGTCCTCACACAGACCTCACAGACCTCCCATAGACCTCACACAGACCTCACAGACCCCCACAGACCTCCCACAGACCTCACAGACCTCCCACAGACCTCACACAGACCTCACACAGATCAGCACACAGGGATTTCACTGAAGTTATTAATATTCTATAAACACCCATAGCGATCTCGTTGTAGTTATTAATACGTTATAAACACCCATAGCGATCTCGTTGTAGTTATTAATACGTTATAAACACCCATAGCAATCTCGCTGTAGTTATTAATACATTATAAACACCCATAGGAATCTCGCTGTAGTTATTAATACTTTAAGCACCCATAGGAATCTCACTGTAGTTATTAATACTTTGTAAGCACCCATAGGAATTTCACTGTACTTATTAATACGTTATAAACACCCATATGGACTTAACTGCAGTTACATCCATCTTTATCAATACATCCATCTTAAGCAATACATCCATCTTTATCAATACATCCATCTTTATCAATACATCATCTTAATCAATACATCCATCTTTATTCATACATCCATCAATCAATACGACCTCCTGCACACTTGCGTGCACACACAGACACACTGACACACACACACACACCCTTATGCACACGCACTAACACAGGTCCTCACATACACATATCCACACTCATCTGGCCTGAGCTTGAAATAACTCCTTTCCAAATTAAAAGTCCTGTAATGTTGTCCCTGCAGGCAGCAGCTTGGCCTTGCATGGCAGCTGGGGCTTTGTGATTGGACAGTTTCTGAGCTCTTAAATCAGTCACAACCAGAGTGGCAGTGAATCAGCCCAGCCTGGCGCCTCATTTCACACAGAGAGAGCACAGCACAATCACCTCAAACCCCCTCCACCCTGCAGAGAGAGCACAGCACAATCACCTCAAACCCCCTCCACCCTGCAGAGAGAGCACAGCACAATCACCTCAAACCCCCTCCACCCTGCAGAGAGAGCACAGCACAATCACCTCAAACCCCCTCCACCCTGCAGAGAGAGCACAGCACAATCACCTCAAACCCCCTCCACCCTGCAGAGAGAGCACAGCACAATCACCTCAAACCCCCTCCACCCTGCAGAGAGAGCACAGCACAATCACCTCAAACCCCCTCCACCCTGCAGAGAGAGCACAGCACAATCACCTCAAACCCCCTCCACCCTGCAGAGAGAGCACAGCACAATCACCTCAAACCCCCTCCACCCTGCAGAGAGAGCACAGCACAATCACCTCAAACCCCCTCCACCCTGCAGAGAGAGCACAGCACAATCACCTCAAACCCCCTCCACCCTGCAGAGAGAGCACAGCACAATCACCTCAAACCCCCTCCACCCTGCAGAGAGACCACAGCACAATCACAGGACACACACAGGACACCCATTGGACACACACATGGCAGGACACACACAGGACACACATAGGACACACACAGGGCAGGACACACACAGGACACACACAGGACAGGACACACACAGGACACACATAGGACACACACAGGGCAGGACACACACAGGACACACACAGGACAGGACACACATTGGACACACACAGGGCAGGACACACACAGGACACACACAGGGCAGGACACACACAGGACACACACAGGACACACACAGGGCAGGACACACACAGGACACACACAGGGCAGGAGACACAAGGAGGAAACACACAGTGGGATGGCGATGCTCAGAAATTCCATTATTTGAAAACCAAGAAACTGGGTGTGTGAGAGAGAGGAGAACAGGCAGGTGGGACGGAGAGAGAGGTTCATTTAGAGTGACACTCCCTGTGATCCACACAATTGTGATTCTGACTGGCCATATACTAAGCTTGCCCCGCCCCTCTGCCTCTTACTGGGCCTCTGATTGGTCAGATTTAGGGAAACTAGAAAGAGTAAGCTTTTTTACCCTGACGGGATATTAACACATACAAACACACATCGATACACACAAAAATTCACACACATTCTCACACACATATACACATTCACACATATTCAGATGCACACAAACACATATACACACAAACACACAGCCACAAGTACAAACAAACCCACACACATGTGCAAGCACACACACACACACACACACACACACATACTCTCACAAGTGCATGTGTGTGTCTGTATGTGTGTGTGTGTGTGTGTGTGTGTGTGTGTGTGTGTGTGTGTGTGTGTATGTGTGTGCTCTTCTGCCAGTCTGGCATATGGTGCTG
This sequence comes from Conger conger, assembly GCF_963514075.1. Classification (NCBI taxonomy): domain Eukaryota; kingdom Metazoa; phylum Chordata; class Actinopteri; order Anguilliformes; family Congridae; genus Conger; species Conger conger. The sequence goes on from NC_083766.1 coordinate 63,919,291, forward strand.
CTCAACTGAAAGCTTTCCTGATGTGTAAATACGAAAATCTGTCACAAGCAATATGCTTCAGAAATTTACCTTTTACTTATGTTGTTTTTCCTGAATTAACCTGTAACAGAAACTGCTAATGGGGCTAAAGTGTGGGGTCAGTGTTAAGGTGCTGAATGTGGGGTCGGTGTTAAGGTGCTGAATATGGGGTCAGTGTTCAGGTGCTGAAATGTGGGGTTAGTGTTAAGGTGCTGAATGTGGGGTTAGTGTTCAGGTGCTGAAATGTGGGGCTAGTGTTCAGGTGCTGAAATGTGGGGTTAGTGTTAAGGTGCTGAATGTGGGGTCAGTGTTAAAGTGCTGAAATGTGGGGTTACTGTTAAGGTGCTGAATGTGGGGTCAGTGTTCAGGTGCTAACGTGTGGAGTCAGTGTTCAGGTGCTGAATGTGGGGTTAGTGTTAAGGTGCTGACGTGTGGGATTAGTGTTAAGGTGCTGAATGTGGGGTTAGTGTTCAGGTGCTGACGTGTGGGATTAGTGTTAAGGTGCTGAATGTGGGGTTAGTGTTCAGGTGCTGACATGTGGGGTTCGTGTTAAGGTGCTGAATGTGGGGTTAGTGTTCAGGTGCTGAAGTGTGGGATTAGTGTTAAGGTGCTGAATGTGGGGTTAGTGTTCAGGTGCTGAATGTGGGGTTAGTGTTAAGGTGCTGACATGTGGAGTTAGTGTTAAGGTGCTGAATGTGGGGTCAGTGTTAAAGTGCTTAAGTGTGGGGTCAGTGTTAAGGTGCTGAATGTGGGGTTAGTGTTCAGGTGCTGAATGTGGGGTTAGTGTTAAGGTGCTGAATGTGGGGTTAGTGTTCAGGTGCTGATGTGTGGGATTAGTGTTAAGGTGCTGAATGTGGGGTTAGTGTTCAGGTGCTGACATGTGGGGTTAGTGTTAAGGTGCTGAATGTGGGGTTAGTGTTCAGGTGCTGAAATGTGGGGCTAGTGTTAAGGTGCTGAATGTGGGGTCAGTGTTCAGGTGCTGATGTGTGGAGTCAGTGTTAAGGTGCAGAAGTGTGGGGTTGGTGTTAAGGTGCTGAATGTGGGGTCAGTGTTAAAGTGCTGAAGTTCGGGGTTGGTGTTAAGGTGCTGAATGTGGGGTTAGTGTTCAGGTGCTGAATGTGGCGTTAGTGTTAAGGTGCTGAATGTGGGGTTAGTGTTCAGGTGCTGAAGTGTGGGATTAGCGTTAAGGTGCTGAATGTGGGGTTAGTGTTCAGGTGCTGACATGTGGGGTTAGTGTTAAGGTGCTGAATGTGGGGTTAGTGTTCAGGTGCTGAGTGTGGGGTTAGTGTTAAGGTGCTGACATGTGGGGTTAGTGTTAAGGTGCTGAATGTGGGGTCAGTGTTAAAGTGCTGAAATGGGAGCTGTGTCAGCTTGCTGCCCATTGGATAAAGATACAGTACTGTATGCAATTCAGCTCAGTCCGGCTCTATACATCTCCAGGAATAATTACAATATGACATTTTCAATCTGGGGATAGCTCCAGCTGCAAGGGGGTTTAGCAGCTAAATAAATCATCTACAGAAAGAGAGAGACTGAGAAAGACACAGAGAGAGATATGACTAGCATAGCTCACTAACTAGCTATGGAAATATTACATTTGTGACAACCTGAGTGCAATAGAAAAAGAGATGGGCAGAGAATGCTGGACTGATGCTGTCGCGCAGAGACAGAGGGGAAATGAGTTTAGAATGACATACCCCCGTTCTTCACGACCATATTTCACCTCTCACGGTATTTTATCCTTATCTAATTTTACATTTCTGCTGTCAGCTGTTTGGAGTGTAAAGGCATTTGTGAGGCACTGTGTGGAGTGTCAGAGCAGAGCTGCTTTGGATGAGATTTGTGGCGAAACACACACACGTCACGTCTGGATCCGTGTGCAGCCAGACTGCTGAAACAGACACTCAGCCAACAGCCAGTTCTGCTCTGCGCTGCCGTCAAACAACCAGCTCCAACAGGAGATCTCATGTATTATAAATACAGTTTCTGTATTTGAGCCTTTGCGCGGCATTTGGGGGCAAAGCGTTGCAGCAGGATTACGGGAGAATATGCAAACATCTCGGGCAGCGTGTTGCTGCATATGGCGAATGTGGTCTATTCTCAGTCGTATTTTTGAACCTTAATTTAAAAGGACATCCGGCTGGAACAGATATGACAGAAATCCCATCATGACATCCAACTTTAACCAGGAGCCTGAACACACATTTGCAGCAGATCCTCTGGGAAACATAACTGAACATACATCTGGAGATGGGACTGGGGATACCTGCAGCTGAAACAGGCCTCACACACACCCTCCTGCCCCCAGTACACCACAGGGTCAGCTGCATAGATTCGGTATGCTTCAGTTGCACAGTCAGAGTGAGTATGCTTCAGTTGCACAGTCAGAGTCGGTATGCTTCAGTTGCACAGTCAGAGTCGGTGGGTTGATGGCGGCTGATGATCTCATGTCTGAAGGTCACCTGATTCACTGTGGCCCTCTCACCTGGAGATGAGCTCTGTGAATAATAACTCCAGTAGCGTTTTATTCTCATACATTACTGTAGTATTACTGTATATCTAGGACCTATAGCCTACCACATCCTGGAGTGAGTTACTGCTCTTATAAAATGGGTTCCAAATGCAATAATATAGATATTATTGACACAATCCAATTAAAATAGCTTTTTTTCTTAATTAAATTAAGAATAACTTACAAGAAAGTTGTTCCCATATGCTTGTAAGTAGGTGGTTGCTATGCACCGTTAGTAAACTCTAACATTGTTCTACCTAGTAAACTTTAATTTGTTAGTAAACTCTAACATAACTCACTAGCTAGTTAGCTTGCAAGCTACCGCGAGTGAGCAAACAAGAGTTTATGCCTTTTTGATGTTTACACAGACACTCCCCATTGGACAGTGGGGTTTACACAGTGGGGTTTCGGCAGTGTACACACTCCCGCAGTGTATATGTTGCACTGTGTAGCCATGTGGAAAATGCTACTTCCACAGATTTCTCAACTTTTTGGAAATTTCTACAACAAATGCTACTCACAAGTGTCACAAGGTGAACATTATAAGTCCAGTAAAACGCATTTGGCACCAAGCTTCTGCTTCAGTTTCAATATATAACTGGCATTGTCAGAGACTAATTAACTTACTTGGTTCAACTCAAACTCAACATTTAGTAGCTACACAGGTGACTGCACTGTAACAGACAGTAAGGTGACTGTGCTGTAAGATACAGTAATGTAACTGTGCTGTAACAGACAGTAATGTAACTGTGCTGTAAGGTACAGTAATGTAACAGTGCTGTAAGACACAGTAATGTGACTGTGCTGTAAGATACAGTAATGTGACTGTGCTGTAAGATACAGTAATGTGACTGTGCTGTAAGATACAGTAATGTGACTGTGCTGTAAGGTACAGTAAGAAGACTGTGCTGTAAGGTACAGTAAGAAGACTGTGCTGTAAGGTACAGTAATGTAACAGTGCTGTAAGATACAGTAATGTGACTGTGCTGTAAGATACAGTAATGTGACTGTGCTGTAAGGTACAGTAATGTGACTGTGCTGTAAGATACAGTAAGGTGACTGTGCTGTAAGATACAGTAATGTGACTGTGCTGTAAGACACAGTAAGGTGACTGTGCTGTAAGATACAGTAAGGTGACTGTGCTGTAAGATACAGTAATGTGACTGTGCTGTAAGATACAGTAATGTGACTGTGCTGTAAGATACAGTAAGGTGACTGTTCTGTAAGGTACAGTAATTGGATTACAATGAATGATTTTTTGTATGATTTTTTGTGCAGAAGAAACGCTTCCGCTGACTCGTGTGCGGCCATCTTGTCTTTATGCCAGTCAGCAGCCTGCGGCAACAACTTCTGCCAAGTTTGTTTTTGGGGGAAATGCCCATTCCTGACATGCCTATTTAAAAATGAGCAGCATTTAGGATTGTTTGTTGTTTCAAGGGGAATCTCTGCACTCAAAAATGCATCCAATAAATCTGCTGCTCGCTACGTCTCCCCTCGTAGTTTATCTCAGACTGTGAGCAATGTTTTTGTGAAAGGGAGGTGAACACACCTGACTCCCAGGTAAAGGGAGGGTGGTCACACCTGACTCCCAGGTAAAGGGAGGGTGATCACAACTGACTCCCAGGTAAAGGGAGAGTGAACACACCTGACTCCCAGGTAAAGGGAGGGTGGACACACCTGACTCCCAGGTAAAGGGACGGTGAACACACCTGACTCCCAGGTAAGAGGAGGGTGAACACACCTGACTCCCAGGTAAAGGGAGGGTGGACACACCTGACTCCCAGGTAAAGGGACGGTGAACACACCTGACTCATGTAAAGGGAGGGTGAACACACCTGACTCTCATGTAAAGGGAGGGTGAACACACCTGACTCTTGGGTAAAGGGAGAGTGGAAAACCAGCAGTTCTTGGCTCTCAAGGAATATGAGTAGCTGATTTCTGCCCAAGACAAAATAATGTCCTTAAAGGAAACCACCAACATTTTGGGAAATATACCTTTTTTCTAGGCTTAGACGAGATGTTCGATTTTATTTTCATTTTTGTGCATTCCCAGGCTAAATGTTAGCTTAACATCCTAAAGCCTACCTACTTCAAAGGGAAGAAGTACACCGTACAGCAAGAAATACACCATACGTTTTCCCCAAAAAAATTTCAATGAGAGGTTCTACCTTTTAAAACAACCTTCAGTGTTCAGCAGTTATAGTTCCAACTGTCTAACTAAAGAACGTCTCTCGTTTTAATTATTTCCCAAGTGTATTTCAAATACACGATACCTTGTGTAAATAACACAGCTTCAGAGTTGCTGTAAGATGTATTTCTTCACTTTGAAAGTGGTAGGCTACTGACTCCAATTGACTTCAAGTCTTTATGCTAAGCTAAGCTAACACGTTATGCTAACATGGAAGTTGAGCCAGTGAATGCACAAAAATGACAATGAAATCATCTTGTCTAAGTCCAAAAAAAAAATAGAATTTCCTTCCTAAATGTCCTTTAGATCGTGCATGACTGTATTAAAACCAAATCATTATTGGATCTTACTGTTTCATAAATGTATTATAACTGCATTCATATATTATATTATATAACAACAGAACATTATTACTGACATTTTATTATCAGTTATCATGCATGTTTGGTCTACACACACACATACTCATACAGTATATGAACCATGTTCGAGCAAAATTCTCCAC
>NC_083766.1:63929513-63932013 GCF_963514075.1 Conger conger
GACATCTCAATAAATGCCAATCTGCTGTACAATAATAGCGTCGTAGGCGCACATGCACGTACAACATTAACAATCTCATTATACACAGCGGCTACTGTAGGTAATCGGTACATATGACACTATAGGGAACGTAAGGGGAGCGCTTACCCCAAATAATCCCAGGTTTCCACGACGGGTTCCAGAGATCCGTTTTCGTTCAAATATCGTTGCCGTCTTCCAGTCGGTTAAAAATGTTCGTTCTTTATTCTGTTCCTTTCCTTTGGGGAATATTTCTTACAGACCGAACACGTCTCGCGCTTTCGCGCATCAATTCGTGTTCTCCTCTCTCTCAATCAGCCTGCCCCCTTTCCAAAAAGAACACCTCTTATGTCATACCCCCTTTCCTCCTCTTCCCGACAACACCCTTCTCTCTCTCCGATGCACGGTTTGATTACCACATCTCTACATCTGGACACGGAGACCTGCGGCTCCGGCGGCTCTAAGTTGATGCTTGAAATGCGGCTCGTCTCGTGTTTCCGCGGAAATGCATATTCCACCACCTCTGCGACGCCAAAATAAATAAATTTATAAATTAAATAAATAAAAAAATAATAAGTCGGAATGCAGATTTCCGGACCTTTGTCTTATATGGTATTTTTCTTCAGATAAAAAAGAGCGTACTTCAGTGTCTTCATCTTCGTTTAGGGCATCCCAGACTTAAAAAGATGACTTATTTTAGAAATATCCACCAGCGCCGTTCTCAGGTGATGCTTAGCGGAGCCTCCGGCCGCGAGCTGCCTGGGGGCGTTCGCCTGCTCATCGACTCGATGATACCGATCCAATGATACCGATCCAATGTTTTCTGGTTCCTCGGCTGCCCGGCTTCAAAGAGGAAGCTGCTCTCTCTCTCTCTCTCTCTCTCTCTCTCTCTCTCTCTCTCTCTCTCTCTCTCTCTCTCTCTCTCTCTCTCTCTCTCTCTCTCTCTCTCTCTCTCTCTCTCTCTCTCTCTCTCTCTCTCTCTCTCTCTCTCTCTCTCTCATACAGCCCCCTCTCTCCCTCTCTCTCAGTCGTACACTGATTGCGATTCACGGGGTCCTCGGCAGTAGTTGATATTCCAGGCACCCCACGGCAGCCAGCGTGTTTCCTCCCGTGTTTCCTCGTGACGCTGCCGTTAATCTCTCACCAGCGGACCCGGTTTACTGCCTCTGTCCGTGTCCCGTTCTCTCCGTACGTCCGTCCTCCCGTCGAAGCCGGAATAATGCGCGCGTCTGTCGCCTTCGCCGTTCGGTTCAGTCCCTCGCGCACGAAGACCCTCCGAGTTGAGAGATCTGCATCAGGTTGACGTCAGAGAAAGTTAAAGAGACACACACCTGTTTCACCCGCTTCAACAAGTCCTTACAATGCGATCGATGCCATATCGACTCTGATTCCCGATAGGCCAGCATGTTTGGGTTCTCTAAGGGGAAGGGGGGCTGGAGTTGGATGTGTCTCTGCCTCGTTGCCTCATCAAAGTAATTAAACAAGAGCAAAATGGTGAAGGTGTTAAATCAGGTCTCATGTCGTGCGAGCAGCCACAGCATCATGCACCCTACTCCTGCCAGTGGGCTGGGTTAGTATGAGGACGGCACTGTGCTGTAGGAGATATCATCTCATCTCATCATCTTTAACCTGCCACCTTATCATCCCCTGATTTAACTTGGCAAAAATAGTTCTCTCCCTCTCCACCCCAGCTAATGTGTGGTAAGAATTCTGGCACAAAATGGCTGCCGCTGCATCACCCAGGTGGGTGCTGCACATCGGCAGAGGTTTGACAAAAACAAATGATCTATCTATATTTCATTCAAATAGAGTGCATGTGATCCACATAGTATTGGACAAATACAAACTGTTATTTAATTTAATATTTAGTTTAATTAACACTTGCAGTGTATAGGTTTAGCGTTACAGGTGCAGTGTATAAGTTTAGTGTTACAGGTGCAGTGTATAAGTGTAGTGTTACAGGTGCAGTGTATAAGTGTAGTGTTACAGGTGCAGTGTATAGGTTTAGCGTTACAGGTGCAGTGTATAAGTGTAGTGTTACAGGTGCAGTGTATAAGTGTAGTGTTACAGGTGCAGTGTATAAGTTTAGTGTTACAGGTGCAGTGTATAAGTGTAGTGTTACAGGTGCAGTGTATAAGTGTAGTGTTACAGGTGCAGTGTATAAGTGTAGTGTAACAGGTGCAGTGTATAAGTGTAGTGTTACAGGTGCAGTGTATAAGTGTAGTGTTACAGGTGCAGTGTATATGTTTAGTGTTACAGGTGCAGTGTATAAGTGTAGTGTTACAGGTGCAGTGTATAAGTGTAGTGTTACAGGTGCAGTGTATAAGTGTAGTGTTACAGGTGCAGTGTATAAGTGTAGTGTTACAGGTGCAGTGTATAAGTGTAGTGTTACAGGTGCAGTGTATAAGTGTAGTGTTCCAGATGCAGTGTATAAGTGTAGTGTTACAGGTGCAGTGTATAAGTGTAGTGTTACAGGTGCAGT
>NC_083766.1:63944513-63952013 GCF_963514075.1 Conger conger
GGTATTGTTTTAATTTGACGTGAGAGCAAACATCGGAGAATTAAATTAATTTATCTTCCTCTCTGTATGGATTAGTTGGACACAATAAAAAGTTACAGGATCGTGACGACAAACAGCAAACAACAGCACTGTTGAATAAAACGTTCTGTATCGTTCTGTAACTGATTGTTATGCAGAATCTGAAATTCTCTGGCTCGAACCAGTGAGACAAATAAAAGCGATCATATCTGGGATTGTTCCGTTCTTCCTCCAATCCCTTCCGCTTTTCATTTTGGCCAGAAATCTGGATACTTCGGCCAGGAATTCAAACTGCGAACTGTTCTTTCAGGACCTGTACAAACCTGTACACTGGCTGTACACTGTCACACCGTGCATTGGAGACCCGACAACATCATGTCTCTCACTGTCACACCGTGCGATAAGAGCCAATAAGAGCAGAGATTCCATCCTACGACTACAGCGGCTACGTCACCTGTCATCCACGCGCAGAATTTGAGGACGGTGGAGCAAAAAGCCGAAGACTAATCGCGGCGTTTTTTGCCAAGAAAAGTCATTCGAAACACGGTTTCTGTTCTCGTTTTCCATATTAGCTACATTGTTATAGATGAGTGTCTCAACTTCGGCTATTTATAAAACCGAAACTTTTAATTACGTAACACAGTGAAATAACGTATTTAATGTGTTTAAGCCCCCGTGAACTTTCTATGAACTAGCCGGCTAAATTGTTTGTAATCACGCATCATGTAATTCACTCTGTCTTACAGCCTTCAAAGTGCGTCTCATTCGCGTGCTGCCATGGCACCGCCGAAGACTCCTTTGAAGGACAGATGACTAATCAGGCAACGGGGAATCAAGGCAACTGCCTTCAGTTTCGGACACAGCCAATGATTCCAAGCATTCCACAAAATCAACCAAAGAAACGGTTCACTGCCCACAGTGTTCCCGCTTTGCGATGTCTGTCTCAGTGTCTGGTCTTCTACCCAATCAAAAACGTGTGGTTTGAATTGAGGAGGGCAGGTCTGAAGTAAAAGTTGTTGGTGTGTAAATAACTGCCACACCAGAGGATTCTGGGAAAACGGGCCAGCAAATCTCGCTGCTCTGCCGACCAATCACTGCACAGCAGAAAACACATCGTCATGACATCACAGCGTCGCCATGGCACTGAACCGCTGTTGGCGTATGACATCATCATCAGAGCCCTCTGAGACAGAAGCCGCGGGGTCGGCGGACTCGCGCGACGCCGTCAGTGTGAATATTTAGAGTTTTATAAAACCGCCGCAGAGACCCTGCGAGGTACAGAATTAACAATGTGGATATACTGTTCTGATGTAATCACGGGAAATCAGCAATAGTGAATCTATTTCACCTGTCTCTCTCTCCATATCTCACGTTCTGTCATCTCTTTCCCTCTCAACCTCTATCCCTATCGCCTCTCTCTCCATCTCTCCTGGTTTTCCATTTTTGCTCTCCATCGCTCCATTCAAACCTGAATAATCATATCCTCCATTCGTAGGATATAAAATATGAAATATGAAAATATTTTAGTCTTGGATGTAGGTCTGTAACATTTGATTACCAAAAATAAAAGAGATATGCTTTAGATTTGTATTCACAGATGAATGTATGGGGATAGCTAGACTCCAGAAGGACTCTCATATAAATATTCATGAAGGACACTCTGTATAGATGACAATTTATTTTTAAATTAAAGGTACAATAGTAAATCTTGGACTCCTAACAGCCAAGAAAGGAATTGCAACAACAAACAACCTCAAACCACAACACTGTTTATGCTTCCCGCTGTCCCACTATGAATATAACGCCTCATATAAATCATTATTATACTCTTCAGTGTTCTCATGCACTGTTTTGGAAAGCTGACAGTGACGAATGCAACAGAGCCTGCCGTCTTTTCATGGTGTTCTAGTAAGAAAATGTTCGCTGAACAGGTGACTTTATGAAATCTTGACTTTGGTGTGCTACACAACACTATTTATATATTTTTGTCTTTTTAAAATTTTCACATTAGTGAAAATTAAGATATGTTAGTCTACCATGAAGGATGCAACTGTTACTTACAGTTTGAGAGAAATAAAGGTTTAGCTAAACACAGATGAATATATAAAAGGAACATGTATCTGCCCAAATTGGACTCCATCTAGTTAGAAAACAATACCAGTTCGCTATAAGTGACAGCAAGAAAATTAGCTATTACTAGTCAATTTCCTGAATTTACAAATATCCACCTGAAGCACAACGCTTGTGCAATCACACCTATGTTCGTATTGCCTATATTTTATCATACGTGGATATTTGTAAATGCGTCAAGCTAACTATAGCTGATTTGCTTGTTGCTATCGATAACAAACTGGTATTGTTTTATAACTAGATATGTAGTCTTTGTTTGGATAATAAGTAATACCATAGAGAGTTTCAGTGATTACTTGTCAAGTGTGCAATTTGGGCAGCTACATGAAAAATCTTAACCCGCCATTTGCTTTGGCAGTTAGAACCAATTTTCAACCAATGAGCTTTAATTGTTGGACAGCTGTATAATGTTTTGATACAGATTGGCGGCCCGACAAATGTACACTTTGAAACCAGAATTTTAGGACTATAAACACAGGCAGAGGGTGAGTCAACATCTCAGTGAGCCTTTTTCAATGATAGAAAGGGATAGAATGGTCTTGTAACAATGTTTACACTGAAAAATCTTACCTATTGTACCTTTAAAATTTTTCTGATGAGTTCATTTCCTATTCTGATATTAATATCCAGAGATTTTCAGTTTATGAGACTTAATGGGCTCCTATTTATTCAGGTGATGAGGGGAGAAGGGCGGAAGGATGCATCAGTTCTCAGGAATTTAATTGATAAAGTAACCTTCAGAGCTCCATACCCCTCTCCCCCTCTCCCCCTCTCCCCCAGCTCTATACCCCTCTCCCCCTCTCCCCCTGCCCCATACCCCTCTCCCCCTCTCCCCCTGCCCCATACCCCTCTCCCCCTCTCCCCCTGCCCCTCTCCCCCAAACCCCTCTCCCCCTCTCCCCCTGCCCCTCTCCCCCAGCTCCATAACCCTCTCCCACTGCCCCATACCCCTCTCCCCCTGCCCCATACCCCTCTCCCCCTCTCCATACCCCTCTCCTCCTCCATACCCCTCTCCCCCTGTAAACAACTAAAAACCAGGTCAGATGAGCTCTCCAAATATAAAACTCACATCACAATAATAACAGCATGCAGCACGGCTGTAATAGCAGGCTGTAATAGCAGCTCATCAACAGCAGGGGGCTCTTGAGGTCCAGCTGTGTCTGGAGCAGCTGCTGTTGCAGTACTGAGCCACCAGGGGGCAGCGTGGAGCAGCAGGTGCACCAGGCCTAATCCTCCTGCAGTGGTGTTTGTGACTGATCGTCACACTCAGTAAGCACATCAGGGAGGTTACTGGGGACAGAATGAGAGAGGGGGAGAAAGAGAGGGGAGGGGAGAGGAAGAAAGAAAAAGAGAAGAGTTGGAGAGAGAGTTCTCTACATTCTCTCAAGAACTGGTAACATCTACACACAAATCTACAGAAACACACAAATACTCTCTCACAAACTGTTGCGTTCTCTGTCCATCGTCATCTCTCTCTCACAGTTTTGTAAGCCGGATACTGTAGGTATGTGCACATTAAGACAGGCATGTATGCACACAAACACACACACCGACACACACACAGGCATGTACAAACACACACACACAGGCATGTACACACACAAACACACACACCGACACACACACAACACACACAGGCATGTACACACACAAACACACACACCGACACAGACACAACACACAAACAGGCATGTACAAACACAACACACACACACACAACACACACAGACATGTACATTTTACATTTACATTTTAGTCATTTGGCAGACGCTTTTAATCCAAAGCGACTTACAAGTGCATAGGTTCTTCCACAAGTCAAAGCATCACATCCATAACTAGGAAAACATATAGTCATCATAAGTGCTAATTAAAAAAAAAAAAAAATTTAGGCATAAAGTCTCTGATTTTTGTGATATTTTCTAGGTGATAGTAAACAGATTTTGTTATTGAATTGATATGGCTATTGAAATTTCATTCTCCAAGATTACACCAATATTTCTCACCTCGGTTTTATTATGAGGAGACAGGGAATCAAGGTGAGCACTGACTGTCAGTCTTTTATTGTGAGCACCAAAAACAATTATCTCAGTTTTAGTCTTGTTTAACTGCAGAAAACATTGCCACATCCAGGCGTTAATATGTTTGATGCATTATCAAAGGGAGTCTATTGGACCATAATCATTTGGCGAGAAAGCTATGTGAATTTAGATCTTGTCTGCATAGCTGTGGTAAGCAATATTATTTGTTTGTAAGATTTGACCTAGTGGGAGCATGTAAAGATTGAATAATAGAGGCCCAAGGTTTGATCCTTGGGGGACACCACAAGTCAGTGTAATCTGCTCAGAAGTAAAATTGAGCAGATTAAAACAGAGTCTGTATTTAAATGAATGTCATTTAAGACCCTTTTCTGTGATGGGGACGAAATCCGTATTGAAATTTGCCAAGGCAGCCATTAAAAATCAAAAAGTTATTAAGTTGCCGATGAATTACTTTTTCTATAACTTTGCCCATAAAAGGTAAATTACGTACAGGTCTGTAATTATTTAGAACAGACACATCTAGGCTGTTCTTTTTTAATAGAGGCTTAATTACCGCGGGTTTCAAAGAGGGAATTGAATTATTGATTATTTGAAGTAGCTCAATCTCCAGGCAGTGAAACACATTTTTAAAAACATCTGTAGGTAGAATATCAAGGCAACAGGAGGAAGGCTAAAGATTTAATACAGTTTCCTGAAGAGTTAGAATTACAATTTTTGATCAATACAAAAAAAAAATCATTCTTTCAAAGAGACTTTTAAATAACTTAAAACAAAATCAATATTACGTTTCTGTTATTATTAGACCTCTCAATGATCAAGGTAGACCAGCCTTCATGATCACAAACTTCACTAACACACAATATGACTGAATTGCATCCTGAAGGTGTTTTTGGTTAGCTCTGCACACCAGGAAGACCCAGGGAACCTATCACAGACTCTCCCTGCCTCAGGTGGTCCAATCACATAACCTCCCTGCTAATGCAGAACTAATCATGTGCTGTTCTTACTGAAGCTTCAGGCTAATTTTGAGGCACTTCCCCAGCTGAGGGGCAGTGAGTGGGGTAGGACGACAGGCCTTGTGAGGCTGTGGAAGTTAGCTGGGTGTGTGTGAGAGTGTGTGTGTGTGTGTGTGTGTGCGTGGGTGTGAGTGTGTGTGGGTGTGAGTGTGTGTGTGTGTATGTCTGTGAGAGTGTGTGTGGGTGTGTGTGTGTGTGTGTGGGTGTGAGTGTGTGTGTGTGTGTGGGTGTGAGTGTGTGTGTGTGGGTGTGAGTGTGTGTGTGTGTCTGTGAGAGTGTGTGTGAGTGTGTGTGTTGGTGTGAGTGCGTTTGTGAGAGTGTGTGTGTGTGTGTGTGTGGGTGTGAGTGTGTGTGTGAGTGTGTGTGTGTGTGTGAGTGTGTGTGTGTGTGGGTGTGAGTGTGTGTGTGTGTGTGAGAGTGTGTGTGTGTGTGGGTGTGTGTGTAAGAGTGTGTGTGTGTGTGTGGGAGTGTGTGTGAGAGTGTGTGAGTGTGTGTGTGTGTGTGTGTGAGAGTGTGTGTGTGTGTGTGGGTGTGTGAGAGTGTGTGTGTGTGTGTGGGTGTGTGTGAGAGTGGGTGTGTGCGTGTGTGTGAGAGTGGGTGTGTGTGTGCGTGTGTGTGAGAGTGTGTGTGTGTGTGTGTGTGGGTGTGTGAGAGTGTGTGTGTGTGTGTGTGTGTGTGTGCGTGTGTGTGAGAGTGGGTGTGTGCGTGTGTGTGAGAGTGGGTGTGTGCGTGTGTGTGAGAGTGGGTGTGTGTGGGAGGGGGTGTGTGTGTGTGTGTGTGTGTGAGAGTGGGTGTGTGTGGGAGGGGGTGAACAGTTTTCTTAAATATCAAAGGGTCACTTACTTTCTCAAAGTGTTGCCAAACTCTTCCACGGTCTCTACTGTGTCATATATCATAACCCTGTGTCCTCAGGCCATAACCCTGTGTCCTCAGGCCATAACCCTGTGTCCTCAGGCCATAACCCTGTGTCCTCAGGCCATAACCCTGTGTCCTCAGGCCATAACTCTGTGTCCTCAGGCCATAACCCTGTGTCCTCAGGCCATAACCCTGTGTCCTCAGGCCATAACCCTGTGTCCTCAGGCCATAACCCTGTGTCCTCAGGCCATAACCCTGTGTCCTCAGGCCATAACTCTGTGTCCTCAGGCCAAAACTCTACTCTGCGTCCTTACCATGAGGATGTAGTGGAGCTCCATCCTTGCTATTACCCAGAGTGCCTCAGTCTCCTGGCCATTGCTCTTTGATCTGATTGTGTTTGACACGTGTCATTCATGTATTTGGTTGAAACAGGGTTCTCCCTGATCTCTCTGGATCTCTCTAGAGCACTGCTGCTCCACATATAAACACACACACCCTCACACCCTCATACCCACACACACACACACACACCCTCACACCCACACACACCCACACACACACTCTCTCACACACACCGACACATACACACACACACACCCTCACACACACACACACCCACACACACACACTCTCACACACACACAAACACACACCCTCACACACACTCACACACACACATACACCCTCACACTCACACACACACAAATACAAACACACACACACACACACAAACACACACATACACACACACACACACACATAGATAAGCATGCATGAATGCACACACACTGATAAACACACACACAGTAGGCCATATTTAGTGGCATGTTTTGAAGAGGAGATGCTCTCTGTAGATTAACTCTAATCGTAGGGAGGTAAGCCTGCGTGATTTATGAGATTGAGTGTTAATCTTTCACATTTAATTCTCTGTAACCTCAAACATCTGAGCTGCAGCTAACTTTTAACCTCCAAAAGTGCTGAGACCTTCCTGCTAAATCCACCCTCCACTCCTCCTCCTCCGCACACACGCACACTCACTCTCATACAGATACTCACACACACACACTCACACTCACACACACTCACGCACACACACTAACACACACACACACACACACTCACACACTCTCACACACACACACTCACACACACACTCACGCACACACGCACACTCACTCTCATGCAGATACTCACGCACACTCACACACACACACACACTCACACACACTCACGCACACACACACACTCACACACACTCACACACACACACTCACACACACTCACACACACTCACGCACACACACACACTCACACACACTCACACACACACACACACTCACACACACTCACGCACACACACACACTCATGCACACTAACTCTCATACAGATACTCACACACACTCACACACACACACACACACACTCACACGCACACTCATGCA
>NC_083766.1:63964513-63982013 GCF_963514075.1 Conger conger
TAGCTGTGTAATCATCTGCTCTAATTGATCAATTAAGTGCAGAGTAACAGCGAAAACCAGCAGACCCAGTAGCTCTCCAGGACCAGGGTTGGTGACCTCTGGATTAGACTAAGTAGGAGACAATCCTCCTCTGGAGCATTGCAGGGTTAAGGGTCTTGCTCAAGGGCCCAACAGCTGTGTGGATCTTAATTGTGGCTACACCAGGAATCGAACCTCCGACCTTGAGGGTCCCAGTCATGTGCCTTAACCACTACGCTACATTCATGTACCTTAACTACTACTTGACAGTCAGGTACCTTAACTACTACACTACAGTCTGCCTTATATCACTGTATATCCCGCCTGGTGTATGAACTACAGACAATAGTTATATAGCTATATTGGGCATAATTCCTATAGTAAGCTAAAATGTTTTTTTGTATTTGGAGGGTGTGCATATTTCGGGCCCTACATTTGCATGTATATTATGTATCTGTGCTCAGAAGCACACTCGCGCTTTTGTGGGAACAGGAGAGCTTCCAGCAGGATTATCCCGCTCTGCTCCCATTGGCTGAGGCCTCCAGGAAAAAAGATTTAATTTAAGACACTGTTGTGTGTCAGCATCTGGAGAAAACGCCCCCAGAAAAGCAGCTAAATTAGAGAAGAGACAGATCCAGGGAAGACAGGAGAAAGAGAGAGAGAGGGAAAGATAATGTTTATTCTATGGTCATTGTATTTTTTCACGCCAATGTAAAGCTCATTTAAATTTGAAAGAATGAAAGAGAGAGAAGGAGAGAGAGAGGGGGAGAGAGAAAGAGAGAGAAATAGGCTGAGGGACATTGCCTTGATCTCAATTATCCTGTTTAAATTCTGTTTTCCTTTTCACATTTAGAATGACCATACACAATAGTAGAGGTTATGGGCTGTAGTATTTGAGCTGGAGTATTTAATTTCAGTGTATGTGTGTGTGATTGTGTCACTCAAGGTCCAGTCATGCGCTGTGCGTTGTATTTAATATGTTTGTTGTTGCAGTAATGCAGAGAGAGCGACAGACAGAGATGTTAAAGAGATTACCAGAGAGATGGGGGGGGGGGGGGGGGGGGCAGAGGGAATAAAAGAAGAATGGAATGATAGAATTAAAGAGAAATTGACAAAGAGAAAGAGAGAATGGACTGGGAGTGAGAGAGAGGCACAGTGTTTGCTGTATGTTGTATTTTGTATATTGTATGCTGTACATTGTACATTTATCCACACTGTGGAAATGACACTGTGATATACAGACTCTTGTTTCTTTACAGAAATACACAAAAATTCCCACAGCTCTGACTGTCCCTGGCACCAACAGAGAGAAGAGAGGGAGGGGAAGAGAAAGTATGAGAGAGAGAGGGAAGGAGAGGGGGAGAGTGGGAGAAGGAGGGACAGAGGGAAAGAGATAGAGAGGGAGCGCAGGAACATGTTTTTGGCTCCTGTCAGGTAACAATGTGAGCATCCACACCATGAACTACAACTACAACTGTAACAATGTGAGCATCCACACCATGAACTATAACTACAACTATAACAATGTGAGCATCCACACCATGAACTACAACTACAACTATAACAATGTGAGCATCCACACCATGAACTATAACTACAACTATAACAATGTGAGCATCCACACCATGAACTATAACTACAACTATAACAATGTGAGCATCCACACCATGAACTATAACTACAACTATAACAATGTGAGCATCCACACCATGATCTATAACTACAACTATAACAATGTGAGCATCCACACCATGGACTACAACTACAACTATAACAATGTGAGCATCCACACCATGAACTATAACTACAACTATAACAATGTGAGCATCCACACCATGAACTATAACTACAACTATAACAATGTGAGCATTCACACCATGAACTATAACTACAACTATAACAATGTGAGCATCCACACCATGAACTATAACTACAACTATAACAATGTGAGCATCCACACCATGAACTATAACTACAACTATAACAATGTGAGCATCCACACCATGAACTATAACTACAACTATAACAATGTGAGCATTCACACCATGAACTATAACTACAACTATAACAATGTGAGCATCCACACCATGAACTATAACTACAACTATAACAATGTGAGCATCCACACCATGAACTATAACTACAACTATAACAATGTGAGCATCCACACCATGAACTACAACTACAACTATAACAATGTGAGCATTCACACCAAGAACATGGCAAAACGTGTTAGCTAATCATCAAAACAGTCAGTCAGTAGCCTACCTCCTTCAAGTGAAGAAATACACCTCACAGCAACTTTGAAGCTCTCTTATTTACACAAGGTATCATGTGTATTTGAAATACACATGCGGGAAAAAAAAGGTTTTCAGAGAAGTTAGACGGTTGGTTATAACCGCTGAATGTATCCTCTTCTGCTGGTTAAGTGCAGTGACCTGTACACCTTCTGAAGGTAGTTTTAAAAGGTGCAACTTCTCTAAAAATGTCCCACATGTGTATTTGGAATACACAAGACCTCGTGGAAATAAGACTGCTATTTTCAGCCTGTAGCCTGCCTCCTATAGGCAGTCTTTATGCTAAACTAACACGTTACTCAAACAAGGAAACCCAGCCAGTGAATGCACAAAAATGGAAATGAAATTGAAATCAAACATCTCATCTGTGTAAATCAGAAAAAAGGTATATTTCCAAATATGTTGGTGCAAGACCTAACTAATGCAGGTTGGAACAAAGTCCTGAATGCCTTTTCCCAGTTAATGCACACATCTCATCTCAAGCTAGTTCCAATAGTTCAAACTCAAACTCAAACGCAATTTCAAATTCAAACTCAATTACATGCTAAAATATCCATAAGATGCTTCTTTGTGGAATTCAATATATCATGAAATTACGCTATAGAGTATCTTCCAGTGTCTCTTAGGTCTGGGAAATACTGCCAGCACAATCGCAGACTGAAATCAGTGAATCCCCAACAGCTCCTAACATTTAAGTGTAGAATATCTCTCTCTCTCTCTCTCTCTCTCTCTCTCTCTCTCTCTCTCTCTCTCTCTCTCACACACTTTCTCTCTCCCCTCCCCCTCTCTCTCTCCCTCTCTCTCCCCTCCCCCTCTCTCTCTCCCTCTCTCACTGCCTCAATCAATAATTTCCTCTGTCTCTATTGCTCCCTACTTCCCTCTCCCCCTTCCTCCTTCCCTTTCTCCATCCTTCCCTCTCTCCCTCCTTCCCTCCCCACTTCCCTCTCTCCATACCTCTTTAACTCAATCCTTTCCTCTGACATGGAATTTCATTTAATTCAGAGGCTTTATTGGCTCATACTGCCAAGACACAAATAACAACCCTTCAGAATACAAAACAAGACACAAATAACAACCCTTCAGAATACAAAACAAGACACAAATAACAACCCTTCAGAATACAAAACAAGACACAAATAACAACCCTTCAGAATACAAAACAAGACACAAATAACAACCCTTCAGAATACAAAACAAGACACAAATAACAACCCTTCAGAATACAGAACAAGACACAAATAACAACCCTTCAGAATACAAAACAAGACACAAATAACAACCCTTCAGAATACAGAACAAGACACAAATAACAACCCTTCAGAATACAAAACAAGACACAAATAACAACCCTTCAGAATACAGAACACGACACAAATAACAACCCTTCAGAATACAGACCAAGACACAAATAACAACCCTTCAGAATACAAAACAAGACACAAATAACAACCCTTCAGAATACAGAACAAGACACAAATGACAACCCTTCAGAATACAAAACAAGACACAAATAACAACTCTTCAGAATACAAAACAAGACACAAAGAACAACCCTTCAGAATACAAAACAAGACACAAATAACAACCCTTCAGAATAAAAAACAAGACACAAAGAACAGCCCTTCAGAATACAAAACAGGACACAAAGAACAACCCTTCAGAATACAAAACAAGACACAAATAACAACTCTTCAGAATACAGAACAAGACACAAATAACAACCCTTTCAGAATACAGAACAATACACAAATAACAACCCTTCAGAATACAGAACAAGACACAAATAACAACCCTTTCAGAATACAGAACAAGACACAAATAACAACCCTTTCAGAATACAGAACAAGACAACACAAATAACAACCCTTTCAGAATACAGAACAAGACAACACAAATAACAACCTTTCAGAATACAGGACAATACACAAATAACAACCCTTTCAGAATACAGAACAAGACACAAATAACTACCCTTCAGGATACAGAACAATACACAAATAACAACCCTTCAGGATACAGAACAATACACAAATAACAACCCTTCAGGATACAGAACAAGACACAAATAACAACCCTTCAGAGTACCCCCCCCCCCCTCTATCTGTAGTCTCTCTTTCAAATACTCAGCCACAAATCATCATACATGTATCTTTTTGCATTTAGACTGGTCCTTCTTATCAGGTGTGTGTGTTTGTGTGATGGGGTTATATGTGTGTGCATGTGAGAGTGTGTGTGTGTGAGATGAGGTTCTGTGTATGGGTGTGTGATGGAGTAATTTGTGTGTTTGTATGTGTGTGATGGGGTTATGTGTGTGTGAGTGTGTATTGGAGTTATTTGTGTGTTTGTGTGTGTGTGATGGGGTTATGGGGCTATTTCTGTGTGAGTATGTGTATGTGTGTGCGTGTGTGTGTGTGTGATGAGGTTATGTGTGTGTGTGTGTGTGATGAGGTTATGTGTGTGTGTGTGTGAGAGAGTGTGTGTGTATGTGTGTGTGTGATGAGGTTATGTGTGTGTGTGTGTGATGAGGTTTTGTGTGTGTGTGCGTGTGTGTGATGAGGTTATGTGTGCTTGTGTGTGATTAGGTTATGTGTGTGTGTGTGTGCGTGTGTGTGATGAGGTTATGTGTGCGTGTGTGTGTGATGAGGTTATGTGTGTGTGTGTGTGAGAGAGAGTGTGTGTGTATGTGTGTGTGTGATGAGGTTATGTGTGTGTGTGTGTGTGTGATGAGGTTTTGTGTGTGTGTGCGTGTGTGTGATGAGGTTATGTGTGCTTGTGTGTGATTAGGTTATGTGTGTGTGTGTGTGTGCGTGTGTGTGATGAGGTTATGTGTGCGTGTGTGTGATTAGGTTATGTGTGTGTGTGTGTGCGTGTGCGTGATGAGGTTATGTGTGTGTGTGTGTGTGAGAGTGTGTGCGTATGTGTGTGTGTGTGTGTGCCTGACCGAACAGGCAGCAGAAGCATCAGTGACATTGTAAAAACACACTTCCATCCTTAAAAACTCCCACTTACGGAGACCACCAACAGCTATTCCCAATTCCCAAAATCAGCTCACACCCTCCTGATCTCTGTCAGGTTTATTTAACCCCACTGTCAAGCTGAAACCTGGGTGCCGTTGGAGAGAAGGTGTGGAAGATGAAAAAAGTTTTAAGTATGTTCTGTAAGCATTCTGTAAGTGTTCTGTAAGTGTTCTCTGATGCATCTCTTTAGTATGGGTGCCTGGAAGGCCATTAGTATAGGTGCCTGGTTGATCCAAGGACGACAACGGGCTTGACAAAGGCCATTTTTTGCTCAAAATGGAGGTACCTCGTACAGAAAGATCTGCACTCCATCCCTGACAACGTTCTGTCTGTTGAAGAGAATCGGTTGCATCTACTTGCTCTCTAATCTAAGTTGTTATTTTTACTGCCACCCTCAGGAGTGTTCTTTCTCCTCTATCTGTTTACTCTGCCGCTCAGCTGAATATCACAGAGATCACAAAGTATTCACAGGGAGACTTTTGTGCGTTTTGTGCGGCAGGGACTCAGTCAGACAGACTCCATTTTGGATGACTAAGCTCCAGTCTCAGGGAGAGTGCTGTCTGTCCCCAAGATGGAGACCAACAAACTGTCCCATTTCATCACATGGTACACAAATCATTGGTCACATATCTGAAACTGTAAAATTCAGTTACAGCACTCAAAGTAGGGCTTACAAAATCTGACTCTATGACACGTGGGATATTTTCTTGTTCATATGAAACCTTAAACCAAGGTCCTGACTCACTGAGGTCATTAAAGATCTGAACACAATTGCAAAAGTAGTGGGTTCCCACTAGGTAAGCTGGGGAAGACCCCTTAACTGCTTGGAAGGCTAGCACCAATGTTTTGAATTTGATGCGAGCCATGACAGGCAGCCAGTGGAGGGAAGTAAGCAGGGGGGTGACGTGTGAGTATTTGGGAAGGTTGAAGACCAGACGAGCTGCTGCATTCTGGATAAGTTGGAGGGGTCTGATAGCGGACGCTGGGAGGCCAGCCAAGAGGGAATTGCAGTAGTCCAGGTGGGACAGAACCATCACTTGGACCAGGAGCTGGGTCGAGTAGGGGGTGAGAAAGGAGCGGATTCTCCGTATGTTGTATAGGAAGAACCTGCATGACCGGGTCACCGCCGCAATGTTCTCAGAAAGGGACAGTCTGCTGTCCATCACCACGCCGAGGTTCCTTGCTCTGGGTGATGGCGTGAGTGTGGTATCTCCGAGGGAAATGGAGAGATCCAGATGGGGAGAGGTATTAGCAGGGATGAATATCATTTCAGTCTTACCTGGGTTGAGCTTTAGATGGTGGTTGTCCATCCAGCTCTGGATGTCACTCAGGCAAGCAGAGATACGGGCAGAAACCTGTGAATCAGATGGTGGGAATGCGATGAAGAGCTGGGTATCGTCCGCATAGCAGTGGTAGGATAGCCCATGTGCAGTTATTACAGGGCCAATGGAACGAGTGTAAAGAGAAAAAAGAAGCGGGCCTAGGACTGAGCCCTGGGGAACTCCTGTGGCAAGGGGCCGAGGTGTCAATACTACACTACTCTACTACTATACTACACTACAGGCCACCCTACTCTGTCCATCCACCTATTCATCCATCCATCCACCCATTCATCCATCCATCCACCTATGAGACAAGATGGCTCTCAGAAAATCCTCAAGCTGTAGACAGGCCTTGGCCATTTGGCCTGCACATTAGTTATGAGGTTATGATTAACATCATAACTCATACAGTAATGAGGTGGCTGACAGTGATACAGTGAGGTTCTAGGTTTCTGTAACTTTATTATTTGTCATATTCAGTTCTGGTTTCCATTTACATTCATTAGTCATTGCACTCGTCTTCCTCTGTGATGTCTGTTTCTTTATGTAGTTCTGAGCCCGAGTCACTTCCCTGTCTGCATGATTCATTATTCGGGTGTTTTTTTTTAGAATTTTCCGGTTTCCCATGATTCCTTCTCCGTCTCGCTTTACGTGCTTCCTGGTTTCTCATTCATGTTTGTAGAAAACACTAATCTACTAATCCCGACTAGCATAGAATTTATACAGTAGTAATTATATTAACACACTAATATGTTCGTCTAATTAACAAACTAACATTCAGTTTCGCCTATTTATAGTATAATCACGTAACTAACATATTAACATTCTCCATATTTGTGCACTGCTCTGTAGCTCCACCTCCCTGTTCTAGCTCTGATTATCTGCCTTAATTCTGCGAAGTGTTCACACCTGTTCTCTAACTATCACTGCATTCCTTAAGTCTGTGCAATTGTCTACTTCGTTTGTATTACATGTGTCTATGTGAATCCAGTCCTGTGTCTTCATTCCTCCCTTGTCATTGTATGATTGCCCTTTCATGTGTCTCACCTGATGTTTATTTGTTAGACCACCCTCACCCCCTGCCTCGCCTAGGTTGTCTCATTCCCCTGTGTATTTAAACCTGTCCTTTTTCAGTTTCTCGTTGCTAGCTTATCTTTCCGTTATTCTGTTCCCTACCCTGGTTCTAGCTTCCCTGTACCTGTGCCCTGTAATATTCTGTCTGTTCTGTTTTTAATAATAATATCCTGCGCATTTATGCTGCACACCACAACGCTCTGCATCTCCAGCCTCCGTGGGCACAGAAATGAATGCACAGCAATGGAGAGGGTTGGTGCAGAAGCAGAGTGACATTGGAGATATGAGACTTCAGAAGGTCACTGAGAGAAATGATCGCCTTGAAAAACGATAACGTTCATGAAGATACTCTTCCCAATGAGCTAGAATATCTAATTGCGGTAGATTATTTTATTTGCAATGTAAAGCCTGGCTAATGATTTGAGTGCCTAATTAATCTCACAGAACATTACAGGGCAGGTGGGGTTTAGTCCTAGTTACCTGGCAGAGTAACTGTCAAAGGCATCCTCTGGTGCTTGGAGCTGATGAGTGTTGTTGAGTGACAGACGGTGATAATGTGGCAGTGTTGAGTGGCAGACGGTGATAATGTGCTGGTGTTGAGTGACAGACGGTGATAATGTGCTGGTGTTGAGTGACAGACGGTGATAATGTGGTGGTGTTGAGTGGCAGACGGTGATAATGTGCTGGTGTTGAGTGGCAGACGGTGATAATGTGGCGGTGTTGAGTGGTGTTGAGTGACAGACAGTGATAATGTGGCGGTGTTGAGTGGTGTTGAGTGACAGACAGTGATAATGTGGCAGTGTTGAGTGGCAGAGGGTGATAATGTGGTGGTGCTCAGTGACAGACAGTGATAATGTGGCGGTGTTGAGTGACAGACGGTGATAATGTGGCGGTGTTGAGTGGTGTTGAGTGACAGACGGTGATAATGTGGTGGTGTTGAGTGACAGACGGTGATAATGTGGCAGTGTTGAGTGACAGACGGTGGTAATGTGGCGGTGTTGAGTGGTGTTGAGTGACAGACAGTGATAATGTGGCGGTGTTAAGTGGTGTTGAGTGACAGACGGTGATAATGTGGTGGTGTTGAGTGACAGACGGTGATAATGTGGCGGTGTTGAGTGGCAGAGGGTGATAATGTGGTGGTGTTGAGTGGTGTTGAGTGGCAGAGGGTGATAATGTGGCGGTGTTGAGTGGTGTTGAGTGGCAGAGGGCGATAATGTGGTGGTGCTCAGTGACAGACAGTGATAATGTGGCGGTGTTGAGTGGCAGACAGTGATAATGTGGCAGTGTTGAGTGGTGTTGAGTGGCAGACGGTGATAATGTGGCGGTGTTGAGTGACAGACAGTGATAATGTGGTGGTGTTGAGTGGTGTTGAGTGACAGACGGTGATAATGTGGTGGTGTTGAGTGACAGACAGTGATAATGTGGCGGTGTTGAGTGACAGACAGTGATAATGTGGCGGTGTTGAGTGGTGTTGAGTGACAGACGGTGATAATGTGGTGGTGTTGAGTGGCAGACGGTGATAATGTGCTGGTGTTGAGTGGCAGACGGTGATAATGTGGCGGTGTTGAGTGGTGTTGAGTGACAGACAGTGATAATGTGGCGGTGTTGAGTGGTGTTGAGTGACAGACAGTGATAATGTGGCAGTGTTGAGTGGCAGAGAGTGATAATGTGGTGGTGCTCAGTGACAGACAGTGATAATGTGGCGGTGTTGAGTGACAGACGGTGATAATGTGGCAGTGTTGAGTGACAGACGGTGATAATGTGGCGGTGTTGAGTGGTGTTGAGTGACAGACGGTGATAATGTGGTGGTGTTGAGTGACAGACGGTGATAATGTGGCAGTGTTGAGTGACAGACGGTGGTAATGTGGCGGTGTTGAGTGGTGTTGAGTGGCAGACAGTGATAATGTGGCGGTGTTGAGTGGTGTTGAGTGGCAGAGGGTGATAATGTGGTGGTGCTCAGTGACAGACGGTGATAATGTGGCGGTGTTGAGTGGTGTTGAGTGACAGACGGTGATAATGTGGCGGTGTTGAGTGACAGACGGTGATAATGTGGCGGTGTTGAGTGGTGTTGAGTGACAGACGGTGATAATGTGGCGGTGTTGAGTGGTGTTGAGTGACAGACGGTGATAATGTGGTGGTGTTGAGTGACAGACGGTGATAATGTGGCAGTGTTGAGTGACAGACAGTGATAATGTGGCGGTGTTGAGTGGTGTTGAGTGGCAGAGGGTGATAATGTGGTGGTGCTCAGTGACAGACGGTGATAATGTGGCGGTGTTGAGTGGTGTTGAGTGACAGACGGTGATAATGTGGCGGTGTTGAGTGACAGACGGTGATAATGTGGCGGTGTTGAGTGGTGTTGAGTGGTGATAATGAGGCTCTCTCTGGTTGTGCAGAGCCGGAGCTGAAGGGGATCGTGACGCAGCTGCACTGCAGACACGGGTTCTACCTGCAGATCCGCCCTGACGGCACCGTGGAGGGAACCCGCGACGACAGCAGCCCCTTCTGTGAGTCTGTCTGTGAGTCTGTCCGTCTGTCTGTCTGTGAGTCTGTCTGGGAGTCTGTCCATCTGTCTGTCTGTGAGTCTGTCTGTAGGTCTGCCTGTAGGTCTGTCTGTGAGTCTGTCCATCTGTCTGTCTGTGAGTCTGTCCGTCTGTCTGTGAGTCGGTCTGTCTGTCTGTCTGTGAGTCCGTCTGTGAGTCTGTCTGTCCATCTGTCTGTGAGTCTGTCTGTCTCTCTGTGAGTCTGTCTGTAGGTCTGTCTGTGAGTCTGTCTGTCCGTCTGTCTGTGAGTCTGTCTGCGAGTCTGTCTGTCCGTCTGTCTGTGAGTCTGTCTGTGAGTCTGTCACTCCGTCTGTCTGTCTGTCCGTCTGTGAGTCTGTCTGTCCGTCTGTCTGTGAGTCTGTCTATGAGTCTGTCTGTCCGTCTGTCTGTGAGTCTGTCTGTGAGTCTGTCTGTCCGTCTGTAGGTCTGTCTGTCCGTCTGTCTGTGAGTGTTTCTGTCCGTCTGTCTGTAGGTCTGTCTGTAGGTCTGTCAGCTGTCTCTCTCTTTCTCTCCCTCTCTCTCCCTCTCTCTCTTTTGCTCTCTCTCTATCTCTCTCTCTCGTTCTTTCTTTCTCTCTCTCTCTCTCTCTCTCTCTCTCTCTCTCTCTCTCTCTCAGTACATTGTTAATGTCTCTCTCCCACTCTCCCAGCCCAGTGTAATCTGGTCCCAGTGGGTCTGCGCATTGTGGCTATCCAGGGGATGGAGGCGGGGCTTTACCTGGCCATGAACAGCGAGGGATACCTGTACACCTCTGTGAGTCACACACCTGTGTGAGTGTGAGTGTCTGTGTGAGAGAGAGACTGTGACTGTGTGTGAGTGTGTGAGAGAGAGACTGTGACTGTGTGTGAGTGTGAGTGTGTGTGTGAGAGAGAGACTGTGACTGTCTGTGAGTGTGTGTGTGAGAGAGAAACTGTGACTGTGTGTGAGTGTGAGTATGAGTGTGTGTGTGAGAGAGAGACTGTGACTGTGTGTGAGTGTGAGTGTGTGTGTGAGAGAGAGACTGTGACTGTGTGTGAGTGTGAGTGTGTGTGTGAGAGAGAGACTGTGACTGTGTGTGAGTGTGAGTGTGTGTGTGAGAGAGAGACTGTGTGTGAGTGTGAGTGTGAGAGAGAGACTGTGACTGTGTGTGAGTGTGTGAGAGAGAGACTGTGACTGTGTGTGAGTGTGAGTGTGTGTGAGAGAGACTGTGACTGTGTGTGAGTGTGAGTGTGTGTGAGAGAGAGAGACTGTGACTGTGTGTGAGTGTGAGTGTGTGTGTGAGAGAGAGACTGTGACTGTGTGTGAGTGTGAGTGTGTGTGTGAGAGAGAGACTGTGACTGTGTGTGAGTGTGAGTGTGTGTGTGAGAGAGAGACTGTGTGTGAGTGTGAGTGTGTGTGTGAGAGAGAGACTGTGTGTGAGTGTGAGTGTGTGTATGAGAGAGAGGGAGGGAGAGAGAGATTAGATAATGAGGGAGAGAGAGAGAGGGGATGTGGGTTCAGTGGAAAGGTGAAATGGCTCTGAAGCTCCAGCAGCAGAAGGCTGTTTTTTATGGTGCTATGCCTCAGTGTTTATGGGCTTTAATCTCCGGTTACCCGGCCGGCCCAGAGCGAGGATCCGGCATCACCGGATCCCGGACGCGGCCCGGATCGGATGTCCAGGAGCGGCACTCAAGGCCGCAGTCCAGCACTGCCACACAAGGACACAGCAGTGAGGGCGGTCTGATACAGAGCCAAACAGCCCAAACCAGCTCCAGAACCACAGCAAGACTCTGTATGGAGGTGTCATTGTCACTGGGCCCATTTCATGGTGAACGTTCATAGACTGGAAGTAAACCAGTGCAGTGTCTTGTTCCGTTTTCACAGAACATCAAACTGGTGCAACAGGGAGATGCTCCTTCTTTAAAGTGAATACTTTAAAGGCAAAAATCATCTAACATTTAAGGACTGAAGTAAAGTAGGCCCATTGAGGGTAAATTTTAGTCTAGTAAAACAGTTTTTCCACTATAAAGAAAGTGAACAAAACATTTATTTCAATTGTTTTACTATAGCTAGCTAACATTAATGTTGCTTCATTCATGTTTGCTTTCTACCAAAAAACCTACCCAGCGCAATATGCAAGTAAGCTTGTGTGTATCAAAGGCACTACCAAGTTAGCTGAGCTGTTTCTCATTTAAAACTGCTCTCTGTATCAGCGAACATCTGGCCAGCTTTTGCTGCTGCATTTACAACTCCGTTTACAGCATCACTTCATGCCTCTAGCAGAGCTACAGGCTCTGGTTTACGTTAATGTGGAAGGATTGAACAATGTTTTGTTCGACATGCCAGGGCTAATGAGGTTAAACACTGTGATGAAAGCTAGCGGAGATCCGCTACAAGCATAAATTCTCCCTGTGTTCAATGAATGAGCATAACGTATATTTCCGGGAAGTATTTTGTTTATATCACTTTGTGCTCCATTTTTTGAATAGATGAAGAGGTTAACTCCATTTCTTACTTTGCTAGCTGGTCTTATGGACTTTAACTGCCTACCTTAATCACATACGGAAATTATTGTACACGGGAGTGTGTCTACTCATGTATGTGTGGTGTGTGTGTGAGAGTGTGAGTGTTTGGGTATATGGGTATGTGTGTGAGTGAGTATGTGTGTGTTTGTGTGTGTGTGTGTGTGTGTGAGAGTGAGTGTGTGTCTGTGGGGTGTGTGTGTGTGTGTGTGTGTGAGTGAGTGTGTGTCTGTGGGGTGTGTGTGTGTGTGTGTGAGCGAGTGTGTGTCTGTGGGGTGTGTGTGTGAGGGAGTGTGTGTCTGTGGGGTGTGTGTGTGAGGGAGTGTGTGTCTGTGGGGTGTGTGTGTGTGTGTGTGAGCGAGTGTGTGTGTGTGTGTGAGTGAGTGTGTGTCTGTGGGGTGTGTGTGTGTGTGAGTGAGTGTGTCTGTGGGGTGTGCGTGTGTGTGTGTGTGTGTGTGAGCGAGTGTGCGTCTGTGGGGTGTGTGTGTGTGTGTGTGTGTGTGTCAGTGGGGTGTGTTCCTCCACAACCCATGGAGCCTCCTGAAAATTGGATTCTGATAAAAATAGTGACGTCCTGTCCTGACCCAATTTCCTGACTGTGGTTTCTGGAATACCTCCTGGGCCAAGAGAGGGAGAGAGACAGAGGAAAGGAGAGAAGGAGAGAGAGACAGAGAGAAAGGGAGGGAGAAGGAGAGAGGAAGAAGAGAAGGAGAGAGAGAAAGAGGGATTCTACTGAAGAGCAGGAGGGGCCACACAACATTACAGCACAAACACTCCTATCTCCAAATCTGATCATGTGATCTGATCAGGCACCTGACCTGGACACCCAAATCACTGAGGGGTCCTCATTTATCAGAGGCAGGATGGGAGTCCGAGTACAGGAAGAGGAGTGCGGTCTTTAGGGTGAAGTTTATTCAAATACAAACTACATTTATATTTATGATATGACTGCTCTAACACACACACACACACACACACACATATAACCAGCCTGTGACTGTCTGACTGACTCTAACACATACACACACACACACACACGCGCGTATAACCAGCCTTTGACTGATTGACTGACTCTAACACACACACACACACACACACACACACACTCACTCACACACTCTCACACACACACACACACACACTCACTTTTTTGGCTTTTTATAGTTAACCCCCAGTGAGCATTTTGCAGGATTTCATTAAAGTAATAAAATAATGAACAGAGTGTGGTTAATATATACTCTGCACTAGCCTTTTACACTGACAGGAAACCGTAAGGTTATAGAGGGGCTGTGCTGGGTTCTTGAGGAGCTGTGCTGGCCTGGATTCTAGGTGCTGTTCTGGGTTCTAGATGAGCTATGCTGGGTTCTAAAAGAGCAGTACTGGGTTCTAGAGGTGCTGTTCTGGGTTCTAGAGGAGCAGTGCTTGGTTCTAGAGGTGCTGTTCTGGGTTATAAAGGAGCAGTGCTGGGTTCTAGAGGTGTAGTGCTGGGTTCTAGATTAGCTGTGCTAGTTGACATGTGTGGGTGTGTGAGCAAGCTCAAAGCATCCCTGTTGAATTGCCAAGTTTCTGGCTGGTCTGAGTCGGTACTGCAGGCTCAGTGTCACTGCACAGAAGCCTGTCGTGACATAACTAGAACAGGTTTAAAGTTCCTGTGTACATGGGTGTACTTGAATAGCCACACCCCCGGCTCTCCAGCAGGTGCGCGAGTAGCTTTAAAAACGTTCCAAGCCTGTATTACTGACTGGTAGAACAGAGTGAGCCCAATCGCCCAGCCTTCCTCAGCAACACTCGCACAGGCTCCAGCCAGCTCAATCCACTGTGGTACAACAACCGCTGACCAGTTCTCACTCTGAAGGCTTTTACTCTCGAGGCGATGTCCATAAGGCAATGTCCATAAGGCCTTGTCCCCCCTCATGCAGGGGTAAGTACAGAGCAGCTGCTCTGATCCAGTGTTGTCCTGACCAGAAGAAGTCCACCAGGAGCTTCTGCACCTCCTGGATCAGACCCCTGGGTGGTTGCAAAACTATTAGTTTGTGCCGTAAGGTCGAGGCCACTAAATTATTGGCAACCAGAACTCTTCCCCTATAGGACAGCTGATGCAGCAACCATTTCCATGAAGACAACCTGGCACACACCTTCTCCACTACACCCTCCCAGTTTTGCTTCTGGAAACCCTCTGTTCCCAAATAAACCCCCAGAACCTTCATCCCATTTCTTCCCCACCTGAGACCCTCTGGTAGACTAGGTGCTCCACCCTGCTTCCACTGCCCCATCTGCACTGCCTCACATTTTCCCCAATTTACTTTAGCTGAAGAAGCCTTTTCATATAAACCAAGACAATCAGATAAAACCTGAACATCCCCCTGCCCTCTAATAAAAACCGTGACATCGTCTACGTAGGCAGACACTGTCAGGCTGGGACTCTCTGATCCCTCTTCGAACAGGGACTGGGCGACTCAACCCACCCCCAACCTTGATCATGCACATTGCCCCTTCATACAATAACCCCAGCCATGGTAAAAAAACCTCCCCAAAACCAAAAGCTCTTAATGTTGAAAATAAGAAAACATGATCCACTCGATCAAAGGCTTTCTCCTGATCAAGCGATAGGATGCCTGTGTTTAGTCCATAGATGTTGCACACATCTAATACATCGCGCATTAAAAATAAATTATCCATGATCGTGCCGTCAGGCACACAGTATGACTGGCCGCTGTGAATAAATAGTCTTAAATAGTTCCTTAGCCTGTTTGACAGTACTTTTGAAAGAATCTTATCGTCTGTACAGAGGAGAGCGATGGGTCCCCCCTTCTTTGGTAGGAGAGAGAGCACTGCGTGTTGCCAGGAAACTGGTAATGAGCCGCCTTGAAAACACTCCCTCAAGAGGTCAGCCCATCTATCCCAGGCGCCCGGCCTAGTGAGAGCTGTTTCACGGCTGTTGTGAGCTCCTCCGTGCTGATCTCCAGACTGAGCTCCTCTGGGCTGATCTCCAGACTGAGCTCCTCCAGGCTGATCTCCTCCAGGCTGAGCTCCTTCAGGCTGATCTCCTCCAGGCTGATCTCCTCCAGGCTGAGCTCCTCCAGGCTGATCTCCTCCAGGCTGATCTCCAGACTGAGCTCTTCCAGGCTGAGCTCCTCCAGGCTGATCTCCTCCAGGCTGAGCTCCTTCAGGCTGATCTCCTCCAGGCTGATCTCCTCCAGGCTGAGCTCCTCCAGGCTGATCTCCAGACTGATCTCCTCCAGGCTGAGCTCCTCCAGGCTGATCTCCTCCAGGCTGATCTCCAGACTGAGCTCTTCCAGGCTGATCTCCTCCAGGCTGAGCTCCTCCAGGCTGATCTCCAGACTGAGCTCTTCCAGGCTGATCTCCTCCAGGCTGAGCTCCTCCAGGCTGATCTCCAGACTGATCTCCTCCAGGCTGAGCTCCTCCAGGCTGATCTCCTCCAGGCTGATCTCCTCCAGGCTGAGCTCCTCCAGGCTGATCTCCTCCAGGCTGAGCTCCTCCAGGCTGAGCTCACAGTCAAGGGCGTCCCGTTCCTCAGGCCCCAGCTGTGGCAGCCCCTGCAGCAGTTCTGTGGTGCAGTCTGGGTCGCACTCCTGTGCCCCGTACAGCTCAGTGTGAAACTCCACCACATGTCTCCTCATCTCCGCTGGGTCTGTAGTCACCTTCCCACCTGGGAGGCGGAGACACACCATCTGTTTTATTTGCGCCACAGACCGCTCCAGGTTAAAAAAGAAAGAGCTTGGTGCATCCATTCCTTTGAGAGTCATGAAACAAGCCCTCACCATGGCTCCCTTGACTCTCTCCTGCAGCAAAGAACTCAGTTATTTTCTTTTATCTTTCAACTCCTCACTGTTCTGATTGTCCTGGCCATGCAAACTCCTCTCAACGGCATTTATCTGCCTTTCCAGCATCTGGACAGCCCCCCTTATGCTTGCTGAGGAGTGAGAAGTATATGACCCGTATTTGAGCCTTCCCAACCTCGCCTTTTTTCCTCCTCCACAGTACCAAAAAACATATAAATTTCTCGCGAAAAACACTATCCTGTAAGAGATTGTTGTTAAAATGGCAATAAGATTTCGCCCTTGGAGAATCAGAGAGGCGCAAATTCGTTGTCACCAGATGGTGATCTGTAAACCCCACTGGGGAGATAAAGCTTCCCAGTAAGCCAGCCGTACGAGTTGCCGTCACATATATTCTGTCCAGTCTGGCTGCACTAATTGTGTTATTTGCCATTCTAACCCATGTGTACTGCCTCACCGCTTGGTGCTTGTTACTCCATACATCCTCCAGCTCCAGTTCAGTGAGCAGACTAGACAGATATGTGGATGACTGTAGGTGAGGCTCTTCACCTGTCCCATCTACTGTGAAATCTACAGTGCAGTTCCAGTCCCCTCCTGCTACTATGCCCGCACCATGGCTGCACTGTAACAGAGCCCCTCTTACCTCCCTGAGAACCGCTAACCTTTCAGATCCCGGATCAGGGGCATGCACATTCAGAAATAAAAACGTTTTCCCCTCAATTTCTGCATGAACTAAAACCACCCTCCACCCTCCACCTCCACAGTGGATAAAATATGAATGTTTAAATTTGGGGGAAACAGAATTGCCACACCAGCACTGAAGCTCGTTCCATGGCTGAGGATACACTGACCCTCCCACCACAGGCCCCAGTCCACCTCATTAACTTCATCACACTGCGTTTCCTGAAGGAAAACGACATTTAACTTCTTTTGTTTAATGATTTCCGAAACT
>NC_083766.1:63987013-63999513 GCF_963514075.1 Conger conger
GTAACACAGTGTGTGTGTGTGTGTGTGTAACACAGTGTGTGTGTGTGTGAGTGTGTGTGTGTGTAACACAGTATGTGTGTGTAACATAGTGTGTGTGTGTGTAACACAGTGTGTGTGTGTGTGTGTAACACAGTGTGTGTGTGTGTGTAACACAGTGTGTGTGTGTGTGTGTGTAACACTGTGTGTGTGTGTGTGTAACACAGTGTGTGAGTGTGTGTGTGTGTGTAACACAGTGTGTGTGTGTGTGTGTGAGTGTGTGTGTGTAACACAGTGTGTGTGTGTGTGTGTGTGAGTGTGTGTGTGTGTGTGTGTGTGTAACACAGTGTGTGTGTGTGTGTGTGTGTGTGTGTGAGTGTGTGTGTGTGTAACACAGTGTGTGTGTGTGTGTGTGTAACACAGTGTGTGTGTGAGTGTGTGTGTGTGTAACACAGTGTGTGTGTGAGTGTGTGTGTGTGTAACACACTGTGTGTGTGTGTGTGTGTGAGTGTGAGTGTGTGTGTGTGTGTGTGTGTGTGTGTGTGTGTAACACAGTGTGTGTTCTCCACAGTGGCCATGTACCAGGAGCCTTCGCTGCACGAGCTGGTGGAGCAGAGCCCCCCCAGGAAGACGGGCGACTCACCCCCCCCATGCGAACCTGACGCCTCGTAGCCCGGGCGAAGCCACGCCAGCTACCCACCATGCACTGGGACAGCACAGCCCACCCAAAAGGGCTCCGTGCTCCAGGACGGCTCTGATTGGCTGAGACAATCAGCCACAGGCAGCGCTGTGATTGGGATTGGCTGAGAGAATAAGCCAGTTATGAGATCACCAGGAAGCACAGGCCGGGACACTCCTGTCACACTGTTCTCAGGGATGCCATGAAAAGCAGTATTTTCTCACTAGAGAGCCTGCTTTTCCACTCCATACCCCCCCCCAACCATGCAGTTCCCTATGACATCACACCATAAGCCCTGCTATGAGCCATTAGTCGCCATGGTGACCCCTCAGGGCTGTGTGTGGAGAGGCTATGGTCCAGTGCTCACTGCCGTCTCCACGGTGACCAGGCAGGGTACTTCAGAATGAAAACACACTTTAACCCCACCCACAGCCCCTTAACTCTGCCCACAGCCACGTTAACCCCGCCCACAGCCACTTTAACCCCGCCCACAGCCATGTTAACCCCACCCACAGCCCCTTAACTCTGCCCACAGCCACGTTAACCCCGCCCACAGCCACGTTAACCCCACCCACAGCCCCTTAACTCTGCCCACAGCCACGTTAACCCCGCCCACAGCCACGTTAACCCCACCCACAGCCCCTTAACCCCACCCACAGCCCCTTAACTCTGCCCACAGCCACGTTAACCCCGCCCACAGCCACTTTAACCCCGCCCACAGCCATGTTAACCCCACCCACAGCCCCTTAACTCTGCCCACAGCCATTTTAACCTCACACAGCCACGTTAACCCCACCCACAGCCCCTTAACTCTGCCCACAGCCACGTTAACCCCGCCCACAGCCACGTTAACCCCACCCACAGCCCCTTAACTCTGCCCACAGCCACGTTAACCCCGCCCACAGCCACGGTAACCCCACCCACAGCCCCTTAACTCTGCCCACAGCCACGTTAACCCCGCCCACAGCCACTTTAACCCCGCCCACAGCCACTTTAACCCCACTCACAGCCCCTTAACCCCACCCACGGCCACGTTAACCCCACCCACAGCCCCTCCCCCCCTTAACCCCTGCCCCTCTAACAGCGAATTTCAACGAACAAATATTTTACGAAGTCTATGCGTACGAGTGTTTTATGCATGGTGGACTGTTGATAGAACCATCTTATACCTCCTAAACAGTCCACTAAAACATGATGAAAAGTTTCTGAAAACATTTGTGGCAAGAACTAAGCAATGCAGTTGCTGAATCTAGGTTCATATTCAATCTCCTAGGCTCAAAGTTTGATCTGAGTCAGGTGAGCCAGGTGAGTCAGGTGAGTCAGGTGAGCCAGGTGAGCTAGGTGAGTCAGGTGAGCCAGGTGAGCCAGGTGAGTCAGGTGAGCCAGGTGAGTCAGGTGAGTCAGGTGAGCCAGGTGAGCCAGGTGAGTCAGGTGAGCCAGGTGAGCCAGGTGAGTCAGGTGAGTCAGGTGAGCCAGGTGAGCCAGGTGAGCCAGGTGAGCTGCGCTGACACGAACACAGAGCCAGCACACGTACTGCAGCACCCATCATGCACCGCACGCCTCTCCACAATTCGCAGAACTGGTGACACACTGAGCTCTAAAGCTTTAACACCGAGCTCTAAAGCTGTAACACTGAGCTCTAAAGCTTTAACACTGAGCTCTAAAGCTTTAACACCGAGCTCTAAAGCTTTAATGCAGAGCTCTAAAGCTGTAACACTGAGCTCTAAAGCTGTAACACTGAGCTCTAAAGCTTTAACACCGAGCTCTAAAGCTTTAATGCAGAGCTCTAAAGCTTTAATGCAGAGCTCTAAAGCTTTAACACCGAGCTCTAAAGCTTTAATGCAGAGCTCTAAAGCTTTAACACTGAGCTCTAAAGCTGTAACACTGAGCTACAAAGCTTTAACACCAAGCTCTAAAGCTTTAATGCAGAGCTCTAAAGCTGTAACACTGAGCTCTAAAGCTTTAACACCGAGCTCTAAAGCTTTAACACTGAGCTCTCAAGCTTTAACACTGACTCTAAAGCTTTAACACCGAGCTCTAAAGCTTTAACACTGAGCTCTAAAGCTTTAATGCAGAGCTCTAAAGCTGTAACACTGAGCTCTAAAGCTTTAACACCGAGCTTGAAAGCTTTAATACTGAGCTCTAAAGCTTTAATACTGAGCTCTAAAGCTTTAACACTGAGCTCTAAAGCTTTAATGCAGAGCTCTAAAGCCTTAACATTGAGCTCTAAAGCTTTAATGCAGAGCTCTAAAGCTTTAACACTGAGCTCTAAAGCTTTAATGCAGAGCTCTAAAGCTGTAACACTGAGCTCTAAAGCTTTAACACCGAGCTCTAAAGCTGTAACACTGAGCTCAAAAGCTTTAACACCAAGCTCTAAAGCTTTAATGCAGAGCTCTAAAGCTGTAACACTGAGCTCTAAAGCTTTAATGCAGAGCTCTAAAGCTTTAACACTGAGCTCTAAAGCTTTAACACTGAGCTCTAAAGCTTTAACACTGAGCTCTAAAGCTTTAATGCAGAGCTCTAAAGCTTTAACACTGAGCTCTAAAGCTTTAATGCACAGCTCTAAAGCTTTAATGCAGATCCTAATCATTGTATCCATTTGAGTGGCAGTGAGGAGGCGGGGCTAGGAGCATAAATAGCAGCCGGTCTGCATGCAGCTCTCTGAAAGAACACATATATCACTCCTTCATAAGGGCTAACCACACACATCCAGCTCCATCCACTGCATTGATTCAGAGGTCCCAGGCCCAGCTGGGTACCAGGTATAGACACGCCGCACCTGGAGAAACATCCCAGACAGAGAACTGGAGCCACGTTATTCAAATTATTTGTTCTTTAGCTGTTTCTTTCATTTTAAAGCAACTTCCAGTTGATTGGACTAAGCAGGGGGCAATCCCCCTGGAGCAATGCAGGGTTAAAGGCCTTGCTCAAGGGCTCAACAGCTGTGTGGATCTTATCGTAGCTACACTGGGGATTAGACCACCAACCTTGCGGGTCCCAGTCATGTACCTTAGCCACTAGACTACATGCTGCCCCAGTCATGTACCTTAGCCACCAGGCTACAGGCTGCCCCAGTCATGTACCTTAGCCACTAGACTACAGGCTGCCCCAGTCATGTACCTTAGCCACTAGGCTACAGGCTGCCCCAGTCATGTACCTTAGCCACTAGGCTACAGGCTGCCCCAGTCATGTACCTTAGCCACTAGGCTACAGGCTGCCCCAGTCATGTACCTTAGCCACTAGGCAACAGGCTGCCCCAGTCATGTACCTTAGCCCCTAGGCTACAGGCTGCCCCAGTCATGTACCTTAGCCACTAGACTACATGCTGCCCCAGTCATGTACCTTAGCCACCAGGCTACAGGCTGTCCCAGTCATGTACCTTAGCCACTAGGCTACAGGCTGCCCCAGTCATGTACCTTAGCCACTAGGCTACAGGCTGCCCCAGTCATGTACCTTAGCCCCTAGGCTACAGGCTGCCCCAGTCATGTACCTTCGCCACTAGGCTACAGGCTGCCCCAGTCATGCCCCAGTCATGCACCTTTGCCATTAGGCTACAGGCTGCCCCAGTCATGTACCTTAGCCACTAGGCTGCAGGCTGCCCCAGTCATGCACCTTAGCCACTAGGCTACAGGCTGCCCCAGTCATGCCCCAGTCATGCACCTTTGCCATTAGGCTACAGGCTGCCCCAGTCATGTACCTTAGCCACTAGGCTGCAGGCTGCCCCAGTCATGTACCTTAGCCACTAGGCTACAGGCTGCCCCAGTCATGTACCTTAGCCACTAGGCTGCAGGCTGCCCCAGTCATGCACCTTAGCCACTAGGCTACAGGCTGCCCCAGTCATGTACCTTAGCCACGAGGCTACAGTCTGCCCCAGTCATGTACCTTAGCCACGAGGCTACAGGCTGCCCCAGTCATGTACCTTAGCCACTAGGCTACAGGCTGCCCCAGTCATGTACCTTAGCCACTAGGCTGCAGGCTGCCCCAGTCATGCACCTTAGCCACTAGGCTACAGGCTGCCCCAGTCATGTACCTTAGCCACGAGGCTACAGTCTGCCCCAGTCATGTACCTTAGCCACGAGGCTACAGGCTGCCCCAGTCATGTACCGTAGCCACTAGGCTACAGGCTGCCCCAGTCATGTACCTCAGCCACTAGACTACAGGCTGCCCCAGTCATGTACCTTAGCCACTAGGCTACAGGCTGCCCCAGTCATGTACCTTAGCCACTAGACTACAGGTTGCCCCAGTCATGTACCTTAGCCACTAGACTAGAGGCTGCCCCAGTCATGTACCTTAGCCACTAGGCTACAGGCTGCCCCAGTCATGTACCTTAGCCACTAGGCTACAGGCTGCCCCAGTCATGTACCTTAGCCACTAGGCTACAGGCTGCCCCAGTCATGTACCTTAGCCACTAGGCTACAGGCTGCCCCAGTCATGTACCTTAGCCCCTAGGCTACAGGCTGCCCCAGTCATGTACCTTAGCCACTAGGCTACAGGCTGCCCCAGTCATGTACCTTCGCCACTAGGCTACAGGCTGCCCCAGTCATGTACCTTAGCCACTAGACTACAGGCTGCCCCAGTCATGTACCTCAGCCACTAGACCACAGGCTGCCCCAGTCATGTACCTTAGCCACTAGGCTACAGGCTGCCCCAGTCATGTACCTTAGCCACTAGACTACAGGCTGTCCCAGTCATGTACCTTAGCCACTAGGCTACAGGCTGCCCCAGTCATGTACCTTAGCCACTAGGCTGCAGGCTGCCCCAGTCCTGTACCTTAGCCACTAGTCTACAGGCTGCCCCAGTCATGTACCTTAGCCACTAGGCTACAGGCTGCCCCAGTCATGTACCTTAGCCACTAGACTGCAGGCTGCCCCAGTCCTGTACCTTAGCCACTAGACTACAGGCTGCCCCAGTCATGTACCTTAGCCACTAGACTGCAGGCTGCCCCAGTCATGCACCTTAGCCACTAGACTACAGGCTGCCCCAGTCATGTACCTTAGCCACTAGACCGCAGGCTGCCCCAGTCATGTACCTTAGCCACTAGACTGCAGGCTGCCCCAGTCCTGTACCTTAGCCACTAGACTACAGGCTGCCCCAGTCATGTACCTTAGCCACTAGACTGCAGGCTGCCCCAGTCATGCACCTTAGCCACTAGGCTACAGGCTGCCCCAGTCATGTACCTTAGCCACTAGACCGCAGGATGCCCCAGTCATGTACCTTAGCCACTAGACTACAGGCTGCCCCAGTCATGTACCTTAGCCACTAGGCTACAGGCTGCCCCAGTCATGTACCTTAGCCACTAGGCTACAGGCTGCCCCAGTCATGTACCTTAGCCACTAGACTGCAGGCTGCCCCAGTCCTGTACCTTAGCCACTAGGCTACAGGCTGCCCCAGTCATGTACCTTAGCCACTAGACTGCAGGCTGCCCCAGTCATGTACCTTAGCCACTAGACTACAGGCTGCCCCAGTCATGTACCGTAGCCACTAGGCTACAGGCTGCCCCAGTCATGTACCTCAGCCACTAGACTACAGGCTGCCCCAGTCATGTACCTTAGCCACTAGGCTACAGGCTGCCCCAGTCATGTACCTTAGCCACTAGACTACAGGTTGCCCCAGTCATGTACCTTAGCCACTAGACTAGAGGCTGCCCCAGTCATGTACCTTAGCCACTAGGCTACAGGCTGCCCCAGTCATGTACCTTAGCCACTAGGCTACAGGCTGCCCCAGTCATGTACCTTAGCCACTAGGCTACAGGCTGCCCCAGTCATGTACCTTAGCCACTAGGCTACAGGCTGCCCCAGTCATGTACCTTAGCCCCTAGGCTACAGGCTGCCCCAGTCATGTACCTTAGCCGCTAGGCTACAGGCTGCCCCAGTCATGTACCTTCGCCACTAGGCTACAGGCTGCCCCAGTCATGTACCTTAGCCACTAGACTACAGGCTGCCCCAGTCATGTACCTCAGCCACTAGACCACAGGCTGCCCCAGTCATGTACCTTAGCCACTAGGCTACAGGCTGCCCCAGTCATGTACCTTAGCCACTAGACTACAGGCTGTCCCAGTCATGTACCTTAGCCACTAGGCTACAGGCTGCCCCAGTCATGTACCTTAGCCACTAGGCTGCAGGCTGCCCCAGTCCTGTACCTTAGCCACTAGGCTACAGGCTGCCCCAGTCATGTACCTTAGCCACTAGGCTACAGGCTGCCCCAGTCATGTACCTTAGCCACTAGACTGCAGGCTGCCCCAGTCCTGTACCTTAGCCACTAGACTACAGGCTGCCCCAGTCATGTACCTTAGCCACTAGACTGCAGGCTGCCCCAGTCATGCACCTTAGCCACTAGACTACAGGCTGCCCCAGTCATGTACCTTAGCCACTAGACCGCAGGCTGCCCCAGTCATGTACCTTAGCCACTAGACTGCAGGCTGCCCCAGTCCTGTACCTTAGCCACTAGACTACAGGCTGCCCCAGTCATGTACCTTAGCCACTAGACTGCAGGCTGCCCCAGTCATGCACCTTAGCCACTAGGCTACAGGCTGCCCCAGTCATGTACCTTAGCCACTAGGCTACAGGCTGCCCCAGTCATGTACCTTAGCCACTAGACTACAGGCTGCCCCAGTCATGTACCTTAGCCACTAGGCTACAGGCTGCCCCAGTCATGTACCTTAGCCACTAGGCTACAGGCTGCCCCAGTCATGTACCTTAGCCACTAGACTGCAGGCTGCCCCAGTCCTGTACCTTAGCCACTAGGCTACAGGCTGCCCCAGTCATGTACCTTAGCCACTAGACTGCAGGCTGCCCCAGTCATGTACCTTAGCCACCAGGCTACAGGCTGCCCCAGTCATGTACCTTAGCCACTAGGCTACAGGCTGCCCCAGTCATGTACCTTAGCCACTAGGCTACAGGCTGCCCCAGTCATGTACCTCAGCCACTAGACTACAGGCTGCCCCAGTCATATACCTTAGCCACTAGACTACAGGCTGCCCCAGTCATATACCTTAGCCACTAGGCTACAGGCTGCCCCAGTCATGTACCTTAGCCACTAGACCACAGGCTGCCCCAGTCATGTACCTTAGCCACTAGAGTACAGGCTGCCCCAGTCATGTACCTTAGCCACTAGGTTACAGGCTGCCCCAGTCATGTACCTTAGCCACTAGGCTACAGGCTGCCCCAGTCATGTACCTTAGCCACTAGGCTACAGGCTGCCCCAGTCATGTACCTTAGCCCCTAGGCTACAGGCTGCCCCAGTCATGTACCTTAGCCGCTAGGCTACAGGCTGCCCCAGTCATGTACCTTCGCCACTAGGCTACAAGCTGCCCCAGTCATGTACCTTAGCCACTAGGCTACAGGCTGCCCCAGTCATGTACCTTAGCCACTAGACTACAGGCTGCCCCAGTCATGTACCTTAGCCACTAGGCTACAGGCTGCCCCAGTCATGTACCTTAGCCACTAGGCTACAGGCTGCCC
Organism: Conger conger; assembly: GCF_963514075.1. Lineage (NCBI taxonomy): Eukaryota > Metazoa > Chordata > Actinopteri > Anguilliformes > Congridae > Conger > Conger conger. The sequence continues at coordinate 63,995,129 of NC_083766.1, forward strand.
CAGTCATGTACCTTAGCCACTAGGCTACAGGCTGCCCCAGTCATGTACCTTAGCCACTAGACTGCAGGCTGCCCCAGTCATGTACCTTAGCCACTAGACCGCAGGATGCCCCAGTCATGTACCTTAGCCACTAGACCACAGGCTGCCCCAGTCATGTACCTTAGCCACTAGGCTACAGGCTGCCCCAGTCATGTACCTTAGCCACCAGGCTACAGGCTGCCCCAGTCATGTACCTTAGCCACCAGGCTACAGGCTTACCCAGTCATGTACCTTAGCCACTAGACTACAGGCTGCCCCAGTCATGTACCTTAGCCACCAGGCTACAGGCTGCCCCAGTCATGTACCTTAGCCACTAGGCTACAGGCTGCCCCAGTCCTGTACCTTAGCCACTAGGCTACAGGCTGCCCCAGTCATGTACCTTAGCCACTAGGCTACAGGCTGCCCCAGTCATGTACCTTAGCCACTAGACTGCAGGCTGCCCCAGTCATGTACCTAAGCCACTAGGCTCCAGGCTGCCCCAGTCATGTACCTTAGCCACTAGACTACAGGCTGCCCCAGTCATGTACCTTAGCCACTAGACTACAGGCTGCCCCAGTCATGTACCTTAGCCACTAGGCTACAGGCTGCCCCAGCCATGTACCTTAGCCACTAGGCTACAGGCTGCCCCAGTCATGTACCTTAGCCACTAGACTGCAGGCTGCCCCAGTCCTGTACCTTAGCCACTAGACTACAGGCTGCCCCAGTCATGTACCTTAGCCACTAGACTGCAGGCTGCCCCAGTCATGTACCTTAGCCACTAGACCGCAGGATGCCCCAGTCATGTACCTTAGCCACTAGGCTACAGGCTGCCCCAGTCATGTACCGTAGCCACTAGGCTACAGGCTGCCCCAGTCATGTACCTTAGCCACTAGGCTACAGGCTGCCCCAGTCATGTACCTCAGCCACTAGACTACAGGCTGCCCCAGTTATATACCTTAGCCACTAGGCTACAGGCTGCCCCAGTCATGTACCTTAGCCACTAGACCACAGGCTGCCCCAGTCATGTACCTTAGCCACTAGAGTACAGGCTGCCCCAGTCATGTACCTTAGCCACTAGGTTACAGGCTGCCCCAGTCATGTACCTTAGCCACTAGGCTACAGGCTGCCCCAGTCATGTACCTTAGCCACTAGGCTACAGGCTGCCCCAGTCATGTACCTTAGCCCCTAGGCTACAGGCTGCCCCAGTCATGTACCTTAGCCGCTAGGCTACAGGCTGCCCCAGTCATGTACCTTCGCCACTAGGCTACAAGCTGCCCCAGTCATGTACCTTAGCCACTAGGCTACAGGCTGCCCCAGTCATGTACCCTAGCCACTAGGCTACAGGCTGCCCCAGTCATGTACCTTAGCCACTAGGCTACAGGCTGCCCCAGTCATGTACCTTAGCCACTAGACTACAGGCTGCCCCAGTCATGTACCTTAGCCACTAGGCTACAGGCTGCCCCAGTCATGTACCTTAGCCACTAGGCTACAGGCTGCCCCAGTCATGTACCTTAGCCACTAGGCTACAGGCTGCCCCAGTCATGTACCTTAGCCACTAGACTGCAGGCTGCCCCAGTCATGTACCTTAGCCACTAGACCGCAGGATGCCCCAGTCATGTACCTTAGCCACTAGACCACAGGCTGCCCCAGTCATGTACCTTAGCCACTAGGCTACAGGCTGCCCCAGTCATGTACCTTAGCCACCAGGCTACAGGCTGCCCCAGTCATGTACCTTAGCCACCAGGCTACAGGCTTACCCAGTCATGTACCTTAGCCACTAGACTACAGGCTGCCCCAGTCATGTACCTTAGCCACCAGGCTACAGGCTGCCCCAGTCATGTACCTTAGCCACTAGGCTACAGGCTGCCCCAGTCATGTACCTTAGCCACTAGGCTACAGGCTGCCCCAGTCATGTACCTTAGCCACTAGACTACAGGCTGCCCCAGTCATGTACCTTAGCCACTAGGCTACAGGCTGCCCCAGCCATGTACCTTAGCCGCTAGGCTGCAGGCTGCCCCATTCTAAAGCCAAAAACCTGACATGGGTGATTCAGCTGGGTGCGCTTTTATTGTCATTTTATTTTTTTATCTCTTTGCTTCCTTGAGGTTTACAGTGTTCCTTTCCTCATTTCTGGAGTGTTAGAAAAATAGACATAATCTGTGCTTGTGTTTGTGTATGTGTGAGTGTGCTTGTGTTCATGTGCACGTGTGTGTGTGTACCAAAGTTTTCTGGTTTGACAATCGCCCAACACATTAACATAGTAACTGCGTACTGTGCACACACAGTAACACCCACAACACACACACACAGTAACATAGTAACACACACAACACACACAGTAGCACAGTAACACACACACCTACCATACATGAGCAATATTGAAGTGTAAGTTCTTATACATGTGCTGTGTGTTAATGATTTAAGCTGCGTAAGTTTGTTAAAATGTGTAATTTGTACCCCTGCAGTCAGGCAGAGATGGTATGTCTGTCCGTTTGCATCGGAGATGGACAGTATGGTGTTGTCATGGTGATCCCTGTGCAATGGGATTGGTTAAATATGGCCATTTCCTGACAATGAAAAAAATGTGTGTGCATGCACATACAGTCTGGGCTAAGAGTGGACATGCAGGATTCAGAGAAGAGGTTTCATCCTGTTCGGTCATCCTCTCTGTTAGATTTATGTTTGTGTTTAAAGTAGCAGAGCGTGTTTGTGTTTGACACACGGCTGTACTCTGGGCTGTGGAAAGCTCTTCCTCTTTAAATGGAACATGAGGCTGTTTCCATGTGGAAACAGAACATGGACGAGGGCACTCCAACCAATCAGGTTTAGAGTTTTCAAAGGTCAGAGGTCATGCAGAGTTCAGGGCCTCTCCACCTGATGTGATCCGTGAAAGGTGGGCATGAATCAGAGAATTAGCCAATCAGTGACCCCTGTAAAATTATTATTATTCATGGTGGATGGGCCGCCTCTGCTCTACAACCAACCAATCTACTCACAACAAACCAATCAGCTGGTCCGTGTGCGAGATCTCCCAGAAGGACCCTCTCAGCCCATTGGCTGCTCCAGGTCAGCTGCTCTTCCAGAAAGAAGGAAAGAAACAGCAGTCTCTCGTCCTCCAAACTGTCCCAGCCTCACACTCTTCCAGCGACAGAAAGAAAGCCATAATGTGGGTGTGTCCCACCCATCAGGGTCAGTCGGACTCAGGAACAACCCCCCAAACCCAGGACGACACGGACAGTCACCATACGGACGGCTGACAGACTGAAATATGAAATAAAAACCATGTCTGCATGCACCTATGTTTACTGAACTCCTGGATGACCGAACGAAACATCCCACCTCCCAGGGCTCATGGATAATTATTTATGTCACTCAGAGAAGAGAGGTGTGTTGCTCTGGGATTATTGAATAAATCAAACTGATATATTTGTATGATTGTAACGTTGGGTTTTGGGTGATTCTTGGGGGATGGGCAAGTGCAAAAAGCAAAAGCTGCTAATGTGTGTGTGTGTGTGTGTGTTTCTGTGTGTACATGTCTGTGCACGCATGTGTGTTAGTGTGTGTGTGTGTGCGTGTGTGTGTGTGTGCGTCCGTGCGTGCGTGCGTGCGTGCGTGTGTGTGTGTGTGTGTGTGTGTAAAGAATGGCAGATCGCCATAGTGGTTGTGGTTTGATGGTTGTAGTGGTTGTGATTTGATGAACACATCTACAACCACAGACCCAATCAACATCTACAACTACAGACCCAATCAACATCTACAACTACAGACTCAATCAACACATCTACAACCACAGACTCAATCAACATCTATAACCACAGACTCAATCAACACATCTACAACCACAGACTCAATCAGCACATCTACAACCACAGACTCAATCAACATTTACAACCACAGACTCAATAAGCACAGATTGGTCCTGGTCTGTGATTGGTCCTGAGTGCCTGGTCTGGGATTGGTCCTGAATGCCTGGCCTGTGATTGGTCCAGTATGTGGGCTGCTGGTACAGGGTGAATCTGCAGGTTGAGCTGCAGATCAGAGTCTGCCGGCCATAGATCAGGCTGAACAGCTTCATTAGGCCTTGTTAAAGCTCAGCCATAAACTTGCTGCTCAATCAGATTAAAACTGCAGGGCGTGTTTGTGTGTGTGTGTGTGTGTATGAGTGTATGAGTGAGAGAGTATGGGAGTGTGTGTGTGTGTGTGTGTGACTGTAAGAGAGAGTGTGTGTGCGTGTGTGTGTGACTGTAAGAGAGAGTGTGTGTGTGAGTGTGAGAGAGAGAGTGTGTGTGTGTGTGTGTGTGAGTGTGTGTGTGTGAGTGTAAGAGAGAGTGTGTGTGTGAGTGTGAGAGAGAGAGAGTGGATGTGTG
>NC_083766.1:64007013-64009513 GCF_963514075.1 Conger conger
CAGAGCACCGGCCAGATGCAGTGCAAAGTGTACGACTCGGTCCTGCAACTTGACAGTAAGTGTTCCAATCCGTACGCGATCTCCTGGTACACCCTGGTGGGAAAAAAAAACAGCTCAAGCTATGTTTTTAAATCGCTGGTAGTTGGAAATTTCAAGCTGGTAATAGCTGGATTTTACGCCAGGGCACATAACGAAAGATAACCATTTTTGATGTTTGCATTTGTGTGTGTGTGTGTGTGTGTGTGTGTGTGTGTGCGAGGGTGTGGACGGGAGAGACTTTTGGAAGGGCGTTCAGGCGTGAATGACGTTAGATCAGTGACACCGCGCCTTCTCTGGTCTTTACCGTCGCCACCGTAGTAATGACGTAGGTGTTAAGTGTCTGTAATTTTACCGGCCTTATGGCTCGTGCTGCAGCTCGCTTGACCACCCTACCGTGTGTGTGTGTGTTTTAGCTGTTACAGCTCCACTTTACTGTTGTTTTAATCCGTGACTTTCAAAATCTGTGCGCTAGCGAGCCGCTCCCGGTCTGTGCTGGTGTAGTTCCGCAAAAGGGCGTCTCTAACTGAACGGCTGGGCGACGCGGGCCTTGGATAGGCCACACCCGACTGGGCCAGAGCAACTGTGCTGCGTCCCAATACTCCACAATTTCCCCTCCTTTCCTTCACTCGTTTCGTCCCCCCATACTTCCAGATAGGAGAAGACGAGTGGAGGAAAGGAGTATTGGGATGCACCCAGGGTGATGGCATTGCAGTGCATTGTGGGTGACCTGATACAAGAAAAGGCCGAAACCATCGTGGTATTTATACATACCTGTACGTCAGTATTACTCTCTATTCTCAGGAGAGAGGGAGAGAGAGAGAGAGAGAGAGCGAGAGATACAGAGAGAGAGAGAGAGGGAGAGCACAAACACACCCCTCCCTCCACACCTACACTAACACACACACAAGTAATGGCTCCAGGTGACAGTGACACTCCCTGTGCTGTGTGTCTGTGTGTGTCTGTGTGTGTCTGTGTGTGTGTTACTGTGGAATTACTGGGGGGGGTGTCAACAACATCCAGTGAGCAGAAGTTCTGTGGATGGAAATGCCTTGTTTCCATGGTGACACACCGGGACATATGAACGATAAGCAACACTAGCAAGCTACCGTGCTAACCAAAAATAAGAGAGAGCCCTGTCTGATTTTATAACCATAGCTTGCAGTTGGCTTGTTAACCAACATATCCATTTTAATGTGAGATAAAAAAATCTCATCTGACTAGTTGCCTTGTGTTCACTGATATAAAATGAGAGAGTTACTGTTGGAGAAACTGACCCCAAAGACCAGGGATCATCAGAACTGGCCTTCAAATCCAAATTCAGGCCTGGTTTTCTTTTCTCCTGGGTAAGCTAACTTAACAGTGCTGCTGATTGGCCAGGCTTCCTTCACCCCTGAATCCCAGGTAAAGGGAGAGTGAACACACCTTCTTTATAGTCAAGAGTAGCAGGGAGGGACTGGTTGAGGTCTGAAGCGTGCATCTCTCACAGAAGCAATGTTGGATTAAGGGCCTTGCTCAAGGGCCCAACAGCGCTCTAGCATTCTCTTCATAGCTCATGTTCCAGAAGGTTCTCTCTGACGCCCGGCAGTCTAACTCCTCCACGGCTGAAATCACCCAGAATCCTTTGTGTGATAAAGTCATTTCTGCTGTCCGTGTGCTCACAGATGATAATATGAATTACAGTGCCATGAAAAAGTGAGACGAAATGTCGCTGGAGTAAACACAAAACACATTTCTTTACATTTGACATTTTAGTCATTTAACAGATGTTTTTAATCCAAAGCGATTTACAAGTGCTTAAATTCTTCAGCAAGTAATAACACTCATGAGGAGCAGAGAGGCATCATAAGTGCAAGTTAAAAATAGGGGGTAATTCCTTGAAATTACAATTTAATTTATTAATCAATTTAACTGGTTGCAGTACCTATAGCAGCAATAACTGCAACCAATTGCTTCCCGTAATTTGATATCAGTCTTTCACATCGCTGTGGAGGAATTTCAGCCCCCATTCTTCTTTGCAGAACTTTAATTCAGTTTCCTTAGGGTCCCTTTCTAATATGACATTTATGATAAAGATCTGTATTTTAACTCACAAGCAGGTCTGCTGCTGTATTCAGTCATTAGAACTATGTGACTTCAAACACACTGTGTACACACAGTGTAAACAAGCGCTGTGTTTAAACTGTATCAGATTTGCTGATAAGCCAGAATAGTTTTATCACAGTGCAAACAACTAACACGAGTCTCGGGAGATAAACTAAATCATTACTATATACTGAAAGTTTGATATCATTACTATATACTGAAAGTTTGATATCATTACTATATACTGAACGTTCGATACCATTAGTATACACAGAGCGTTTGCCAATAATAATAATGCCAATAATAATGTTTGATACATGTTCAAGCTTTTTTAAAAGAAAAATCTAACATAAATTTGAGATAATCAATATACACATAA
>NC_083766.1:64014513-64017013 GCF_963514075.1 Conger conger
GAGGAGCGCGGTCTCTGTCGAGTGGCCCAATCTGAAGCCAGACTGACTGATGGGTGTCTAGCAGATTATTCTTAGAAAAGAAAGAAGAGAGTTGGTTGGAAGCAGCTCGTTCAACTGTTTAGGATCAAAAAGAAAGAACAGATAGCGGGCGGTAGTTCTGGATGATGGCGTCTGGAGGAGAGAAGAGGAGATAAGGTCAAGGGCACAGGTAGGGTTAGGGTTAGGGCACAGGTAGGGTTAGGGTTAGGGCACAGGTAGGGTAAGGGTTAGGGCACAGGTGGTAGGGTGGTGGAGCTGTGGATGTCTGTGACCTTCTCATCAAAGAAAAACTGCGAAGTCATCAGCGGTGAAGGAGGACTGAGGTGGAGGAGATGGTGCGCTGAGGAGAGAGGAGAACATAGAGAACAGTTTCCGGGGGTTAGAAGTAGAGTTGTGAATTTGTGTCTGATAGTATTTTGCTTTGGCGGTAGTGACAGCAGAAGAGAATGCCGCCAGGAGAGACTGGTAAGTTGAGGTCTGAAGGGTCTCTGGATTTTCCCCACTTCCTCTCCACTGCATGGAGGCAGGCCCTGGTCAGCGGGGGTCAGTGGGGGGTCAGCGGGGGGTCAGCGGGGGGTCAGCAGAGGTTGGAGGGGCTCTGTGTTGCGACAGCATCGTCTGTGCCTCGGTGGTCTACTACAGTTTACACTCGTTTTCACACTTGTCTCAATACCATGTCCACTTTTTCAAAACACTTAACACATTCACCACATCATTAGACTATGTGAACTAAACTGTGGATATTTTTGCATTGCTTTCATACTAAAAGGCATTCAATCACCACTTCTTCCAAAATTCATGTATACCTCTCTCAGTCAGTGTTAACTACCAGCAAAAGTTTGTACAAATACAGCAAATTTTGCAGACATTTAGATACTCTGTTCAAAACAGTTAACTTTCAGTTCAAAACCCAATAAAATTCTGATCATTGTGGAAGGAAATATGCTGCATTTTGGCAGAAAAATGAAACTATATGCTTGAAATACGTAAGACAGATCATTCTGATTTGAGCAGAAAGTTTATCCAGTTTATTCATTTTTTTTGTTTGCAGCCTTGTTACCATCTATGCAAAAGTGATCATACTTGCATTGAAATGTGCACGTATATAGGGTAAATATAGATGTAGTTGTCACTGAAGAGATTTTTCCGCTATTACTGTTGTATATGTACTGCTGAAACACCTGGCTGTCATTTCAGTGAACAACCTACCCAGGTGTTTGTTGTTTGTGCCCCGTTACCACATATACAAAAGGGGCCACCTTTGGATTCGCATTTGCATTCTTTAGCCTTGGTGGGGAAAATGGATGCAGCCAGAGGCAGAGGAAGAAGACGTCACGGAAGAGCAAGAACAGTTGTGTCTGATGAAATCAGAGCCACAGTCATTGATCATGTGGTAAATCATGGTCTGTCCCTGAGGGAAGCAGGTTGAGGGTTCAACCAAACTTGCCAAGATCCACAGTCGCTTCAATAGTGAGGATTTTCAGGCAAACCAACAAGTACTATACAGTATTTACAGCATTCTGACTGAAGGAGTTCAATTGATGTGTATATTACAGCAGTACTGTGATTTGAGAAGTCTCCAGAAAAAGTAGATGTATCAGCGCACATTTGTCTTTGACTCACTACAGGACCCAGCGGTTACCTCACACAGTAACACAGGGCGAAGGGGAAGAATGTTTACGCCTCAACAGGAGGATACAATAGTTGGGATGGTCATTGTCAACAACAGCATCAGGCTAAGAGAAATACGCAACAACATAATCGCAGACAACAACATATTTCCAAACATTGACAGTGTAAGCACTACAACCATTTCAAGAGTGCTACAGAAACATCAGATCAGGATGAAACAGTTGTACACTGTTCCCTTTGACAGGAACTCTGAGGGTGTCAAGGAACTCAGATACCAATATGAAGTTTATGAAGGTATATGTGAAGGTTTAGGACTACTACCCACATGAACAGATTCTAGATGCAATGGCTGCTGGGTGTATGGACATAACAGTGGAACACATCCAGGGCTGGAAAAGGCATGCAAAGAGATGTTTTCCTCGGTGTATAGCAAGAGATGAGGTTGGAACGGGGCGGAGAGCCAGATGCGATTGAGGGAAATAACCCTTCTAAGCAAACGCAAACATGTTTGCCACTAAATCCTGGGAGAATAAAAAATAATAAGGTCTTCTCCCGGAACAGAGGGAGGAACTAACCCAAATGAGATTTTAAACACAAATAGAAATGAAGCCCAAAACGGCTGGAGAAAATAAAACAACCCTTCGAAAACCAGGGCGAATAACCCAACCAAAAACAAGTGCTAAAATGCTTTGCACTCACGGTCGCAGACCGATGAAGAAAATAAAGTACAACCTAGCATGAAAAGGCTAGGCATGAAAATAAAACCATGAGGCACAGCTCAGGACAAAAATTCAAACCAAAATACATACCAGGGACAACGTCCCCAATC
>NC_083766.1:64029513-64034513 GCF_963514075.1 Conger conger
CAAATTTGGTCTCTTTGGGTTAATGACTTTGGAGGATTTATTTCAGTAACTGCACCTTACCTTACCTGTCAGTGTCTCAATTCATGTATAAAATATGAATACAATACCCTGTTTACAAGTCCTGTTTTTTTATGTTTCAGTTTCACCAACCAGCTAGCCATCATCCTATTAATCAGCTAAACAGATAACGTTAGCAAGTGTACAAGTGGTGAAAGTCCGATTTCTTTTTAAATGCTGTTGGTTATCAGTTTTCATAATAATAATTTGTTATTTAGTTTAGCTTTTATCAAAAGTGACAAACAGTTGATTAGACTAAATGGGATAATCCCCTGTGGCACAATGTGGGGTAAGCTTATCCCCCTATAGCCGTGTTTTTATCCCCCTATAGCCGTGTTTTTATCCCCCTATAGCCGTGTTTTTATCCCCCTATAGCCGTGTTTTTATCCCCCTATAGCCGTGTTTTATCCCCCTATAGCCGTGTTTTTATCCCCCTATAGCCGTGTTTTTATCCCCCTATAGCCGTGTTTTTATCCCCCTATAGCCGTGTTTTTATCCCCCTATAGCCGTGTTTTTATCCCCCTATAGCCGTGTTTTTATCCCCCTATAGCCGTGTTTTTATCCCCCTATAGCCGTGTTTTTATCCCCCTATAGCCGTGTTTTTATCCCCCTATAGCCGTGTTTTATCCCCCTATAGCCGTGTTTTTATCCCCCTATAGCCGTGTTTTTATCCCCCTATAGCCGTGTTTTTATCCCCCTATAGCCGTGTTTTTATCCCCCTATAGCCGTGTTTTTAGCTCATATGCTATCTGGGGACTCAGGGCTGCCAGTTCTTCCCTCCTGTTACTCTGTAGGGTATCTTTGGAACAGTCTGCTGCCTTCCTCCTCCCTCCTCTTCCTCCCGGCCCTGAACCCCAGCTCCCAGCGTCAGGAAACTCCGCTCACATGAAAATAAATCCTGAAATTCGGAATTCTAAAGCAACAAACCATATCTCACAGAGGCACATTTAGCAAAACATAGAAAAACAACTAATAAGACAATAACTCACAAGACAGCGACTAATTAAACAAATAAAAATAACAGTTTCCACATTATAGGCATGTTTTTCCCCGGGAGGGGAGTGCACCGTTCCTGGATGTACTGCAATACCAGGTCGATGCGTGGAGTGGACGGAGCAAGCCCCTATTCCATCTCCCTGTTCCAAAAATCAATTTAATATATAGTCCCCAGATAGGGGACGTATCAGATATTAAACTGATAGCATTTACATTTGTTGAGGAAATATTTTTTGTCTCTTTTCCTCCTCGTCTCTTTTACGTAGGTGAAGTTGTTTTGGCAGCAATGATGTTGAAGAAATATTCAGACTCAGTAGTTGCTCATTATAAATCTTGAGTTAAAAATAAAACAGATTAATCCGGGGAGTCTGTGCGCTCCAGAGAACTTCCAGAGATCAGAGAATTCCAAAGTAACAGTAGGAAGTATCCTAGTCTTTATACACTATAGCTAACCAATCATTTGTCATAAATCATCACATTGTCTCTCTTAACCCGCCTTAATATTTTCTGTCACTCTATGAAAGCTGAGCTGTCTTAACCTTTCGCCTATATAATGATGCAGGCAAATTGAGCTGGTGATCACTAACTCAAAACATCTCTTTGCAAAGACCCACATCTCCTGGGCTGCATCACAGAGTCAAAACAGGCCGCATCCAATGCCATGGTTTGTAAACACCTGATTAAGTGTTCTCTTGCACTTTCATTAAACAGACTGTACTTTGCAGCTCAATGTGTTTTAACAGACACACAGTTCTAATTGCTCAAGACTTATTCATTTTAACATAATTAATAATAATTCTTCAAACAGTATGGCTTATCATTGTAGTACTAAACAGCATTTGAAATATAGTATAGAGATATATAGTAACATTTAGGAAAGGGTATTTTTGCACATGATTCTGAAAGTATTTAAATCAAACTTCATCATTCCTGATTTTCAATAAGGGCATTTTGATCAAACTTCAACACATTACATTTACATTTTAGTTCATCCAAAGCGACTTACAAGTGCATAAGTTCTTCCACAAGTTAAAGTGCTGTTCTAAACAAAAATACAGTCATTGTATGACTGAAGTTCTTTTTGGGGTTAGACACGAGGGATATCAGAAAGGGGGGGGGGGGGGGGGTTAGACACGAGGGATATCAGAAAGGGGGGGGGGGGTTAGACACGAGGGATATCAGAAAGGGGGGGGGGGGTTAGACAAGAGGGACATCAGAAAGGGGGGGGGATCAGGAGAGAGGACTAAGGTAACAAGTTTGAAAAGGTTTGTTTTTAGTCTGCATCAAAATAGTGGGAGGGATTCTGCTGTCCTGACAGTGGTAGGCAAGTCATTCCAGCACTGAGGAACCAGAACGGAAAAACAGGCGTGAACGTGCAGCTCGACCGCCAGGTGCTCACAGTGAGGGAACCACAAGGCGACCAGAGCTGGCAGACCGGAGTGGTCTAGCTGGGGAGTAGGGAATGATTAAGGATTATATGTAAGGTGGGGCAGTCCCCTTAGCAGCCTGAAATGCCAACACTAGGGCCTTGAATCGGATGCATCCGGCAATAGGAAGCCAGCGGAGGCCAATGAGGAGTGGGGTGACATGAGCCAACCTGGGCTGACTGGTGATCAGGCGGGCTGCATCATTCTGGACCAGCTGGAGGGGCTTGATGGCACAAGCTGGGAGACCAGCTGGAGGGGCTTGATGGCACAAGCTGGGAGACCAGCTGGAGGGGCTTGATGGCACAAGCTGGGAGACCAGCTGGAGGGGCTTGATGGCACAAGCTGGGAGACCAGCTAGGAGGGATTGGACAAGCGCCTGGACTAGGAGCTGGGTGGCTTTCTCCGTATATTGTATATATTTTATATTGTTTATATTGTATTGTATATATTGTCCTCTATATTGTAGTGGAGTGGCCACTCTTGAAGCCAAACTGGTTGGGATCTGTTCCAGAGTTTTAGCAAGAAAGGGAAGAAGAGAGACAGGCGGGTAGTTGTTCAGAACAGAGGGGTCAAGAGTAGGTTTTTTGAGCAGGGGAGTGACTCTGGCCCTCTTCAGGGAAGGACTGGGGGGGGGGGGGGGCTAATTTGGTGGTGAGGGGACACAGAGATTCAAAGGAAGATGAGAGGGAGGACATGAGAGTTGTAGCAGCATCATTGGGAGACAGTCGAGAGAAAGACTCCGCGGATGGTAGGGAGGAGAGGATTGTAGATGAGAGGGTGGAGGTAGACGGGTGGCGTAGGTTCTGCCGACAGGTGACAGTGGATGGTGGGAGAGATGGATGGGTGTTAGAGGAGAGTGGAAGAGAAAAAGAGAGGAGTGGTCAGATATATGGAGTGGTATTACAGAGAGGTTGGTTGTTGTGCAGCTCCTTGTGAAGATCAGGTCAAGAAGGTTGCCTACTTTGTGGGGGGGAGGGGAAAGTGTGAGGGTAAGGTCAAAAGAAGAAAGGAGGGAGAGAAAGGTAGACTGGGAGGACTCTGAGTTCAGGTTGAAGTCACCCAGGAGGATCAGGGGAGTGACATTGACTAGTGAGGAGCTAAGGAGGGTGTGGGAAAAAGAGAAGGCAGAGGAAAGGGCAGCCGGGGTGGCTATGTTCTCTTGTGAGAGCCACGTTTCTGTTAAGGCAAGAAAGTCAAGGTTAAGGTAGGAGGCATAGGCTGATATGAAGTCTGTTTTCTGGACGGCTGACTGGCCACCAACAACAAAGAGATCAACACCAGCGGATCTGGGAGGGAAAATGAGATGAGAGATATTCCGGCCATGTTGGCGGGAAGCAAACCTCCTACCTGACTGGGACCTGGGGAGAGGAGAGAGGACAGAAATGGGAAGGAAACACATGGAGGGAACTAGGGAGGACAAGAGGATTCCTACGCAGTGAAGTGAGGGCAGGCAGCAAAAACACTCATCAGGCTCACAGACAGCCTGGATGGACATCCGCAGATAGACAGACTTTGTATGCCTGCGACTTTTTGTACGCCTGTGACTTTGTAAGCCGAGGCAAGTAGACGAGGCTGCCGCTGGTGCGCTACACAACCGCTTAAATAACTAGCTGAGCCACTGAATCATGGAAGATGCTACAAACCCACTGGAGAACACTAATGCACACAGAAGTGAGCTCAGCTGTGCCAGTAATTATACCCTGAACAGGGTGTAGGCTCCTCCTACAACTAAAGCTGTGGCCTGCCAGCCAGTGGAGACAATAGCCTAACTCAATAGCCTAGCTCACCTGAGAGAAACAAACACACAACCCAGTTTCACCGCAATCTAAATAAACACCACTTGCACTAACTAACAAACAAACAAATAAACAGCAGAATCACACTACAGCAGGGGTCTCCAACCCTGGTCCTGGAGGGCTACTGGGTCTGCTGGTTTTTGTTTTCACCTTAAAATCAGCACCCTTTGAGACCCAGGTAACCAGGTGAGGTGAGTTAATTAATCAATTAGAGCAGTTGATCACAGTTAAGTGCAGGGTAACAAGGAAAACCACAGACCCTGTAGCTCTCCAGGACCAGGGTTACTACAGTGACGACTCAACTGAATTAGAAACAGCAGAAACAAATGATACTTAACTAATCCTGGAGAAAATGCTACAAACACACTGGAGAACACTAATGCACACTAATGAGAACAGATACTACACTTGATCTTAGCCAAAAGGCCGAGAAGCGACACTGAAGGACAGCTTGAGACGAGGCAGTCATTGCGGAAAACACAGGGTACAGTGACGATGGCAGATCTGGGCTGCGTAACAATCCCCAAATGAAAATGTAAATAATGCATTACACATAACACTTTACAGTAGGGTGCTTATACAGTTACACTGTGTAGACTGAGTTTTTTTTCGGTTTGATAATTTGGGAAATATTCCAATTCGCATCAGAAGACACATTAACAATACTTTCCACCAATCAGCAGTTTGTGTTCCTGTGCTTTTCAAACGGCTTTCCAGTATCTTA
>NC_083766.1:64039513-64044513 GCF_963514075.1 Conger conger
GGGCTTGGCCAGGCCCTCTACACGGGTGTAATGCTGTATAACTCATACTCAGGAATTATGATTGTGATGATTATGATCATACAGTGCTGTCCAAAAGTCACCAGAGATTTATTTTATATACATATACAGTCTTCAATGTTTGTTTTTTGTTTCGTTTTTTTCCAAAAAAATGTGTTCCAGAGTTTTGTATTTCATCAAATAAAAGTAAGATGTTAAGTAACAGACCACTTTTCAGATAAAAACTCTCTCGAGGCTGTCTGGGATTACCTGGAGGAACAGAGGCAAGTCTGCAGAAGAACTGTTCTCCAATATGTTTAGAACAAACTGCAGGACAGTTTATCTAAGAGAATTGATGCAGTGGATGCATACATATGTATTTCATGTAGATTTAACTGTTCGCTGCTCTTTATGGGAAATGTTTCATTTAATTATTTTTGAAAGCAACTTCACGTTACATAATTGAGACATGGGGCGGCCTGTAGTGTAGTGGTTAAGGTTAATGACTGGGACACACAAGGTTGGTGGTTCTAATCCCGGTGTAGCCACAATAAGATCTGTACAGCCGTTGGGCCCCTGAGCAAGGCCCTCAACCCAACTCTGCTCAGATACTCTGTAAATTTGATGTGACTTAGTTTGTGTTTACTTTCTGCTTGTGTTGTGTGTTTAGTTACATTGTAAATGTACCACCTGCACTGTGTGTCAGTAATATTTATCAGTCCTTATCATATGAGCAAATACTTATGTTATTATTATTTATCCCAAGACTCACCTTTTCAATATCAGTTATGAGCAGTTTAGGCACACAAACACGTCTATTAATCTAAACACCTTTTTCTTTCTTTTTTTACCAACTTTACCAATAAAGCTGAACTGTACAGCTGAAAACAACACTTTTTAAGATAACAAAACAAAACAAAACAAAACAAAACAAAACAAAACAAAACAAAACAAAACAAAACACCTAAAGCGCCAGAAGGGGGCGGCCGCTGCTTGCAGAAACGCCGTGTGGATAGATCGACGCTGAATTTAGGGCGAATCTGCGACGGTCATTCAGAACCTCCGTGAATATAGATTTTATGATGTGAGTGTGTACATGTCTAACACGGAAATGACTTTTGAAGAGAAATACATCAGTAATCGGTATTCGTTTCACTTTCCCTGAGTTAAAGTGTTCATCCTGCAGCTGAGGTGACATCGGGAGAAGATTTCCGGTATAATTTCTCGATTAAAGCGGCAGCTCCTTCGCACAGAACACATTGTCCCTGTAGACAACACGCATAAAATTAAGCTGCGACAAACGTATCGAAAGCGTTTTGTTTAAATGATCTTGCCAATTAGGGTAATATTTCCCACACAAATAAACAAATAAACACACAACCCAGTTTCACCGAAATCTAAATAAACACCACTTGCACTAACTAACAAACAAACAAACAAATAAACAGCGGAATCACACTACAGTGACGACTGAACTTAATTAGAAACAGCAGAAACAAATGATACTTAACTAATCCTGGAGAAAATGCTACAAACACACTGGAGAACACTAATGCACACTGATAAGAACATGTGGTTTTATTGGTTTTTATAATTTCTTTACATTTTAAAATTCTTTTTCTTTTTTTAAAACACACTGATTAACACAAAATAATCATTTAAACAGGGACTTAAACTAATGAGACAAAGACATCAAAGGAATGAAAACAAACTTTAAGAAAAGGTGATCTGAAAATGATCACAAAAATAAGAAATACTTTACAAAACTTGACAAAATCAATATGTAATCCAACGAAACAAAGCTGGATTTAAAAAACGGAAAAATAGTAAAGAAAGCAAGTCTATTTCGCTCAGGTTTACTTTCCCGAGAGGCTTCTGTGTCCCTTGGGGGGTGGACTATATGATGAATTCCTTCCAATGGTCCACCCCCCACTTCTCTCGAGCCAGGTTCTTACTGCTGTGCATGTCCACAAGAATGCCGTCCTGGAGGAGGTTTTGTATCCTCCTCCGGAAAGTGACCAGGTCTACAGCTGTTTTCTGGTAGACCTTGATGTTCCTCGCCTCCCACAGGACCTGCTTCACGGTGTTGATGATCCTCCACTGACGCTGGAGATCGGTGGTCTTGCATCCCCCCGGCGGACCGTAGAGGATGCCCTCAGCCATCGGGAAGGACCTCGGCAGGCACCTGCTAAGGGAGACAGAGGAACAAATAAGGCCCCAGACCCGCCTGGCCACGGAGCACTCCCAGAACAAATGGTAGATGTGTTCTGAGTCAGTGCATCTGTGGGGGGCGATACATAAATGTTCTAGTGGGGAGACACCTATGGGCTGTCATCCAGGCAATGTCTTTTTATTTGTTTGTGAGACACTTATGTGTCACATTTGCCCAGATGACTTGCGGGTCCAGGTCTGGCCCCCACCTCGGGAGCGTTACAATTTGGGCAGATCTTAAATGAGCCATGATCATTTTATAGCTCCACGAGGTTAGGCCAGCCCTGGGCAGACCCGTCCTGTAGGCAAAGTCCTTCAGGGCTCGATAGACATAGGGGGGGTCCCAGCTATAGGGTATGGTGAGGTCCAGCACACCCAAGCCCATTGCTCTGAGGAAGGGGGTGGCATAGTACCTGGCAAAGGTACCAGAGGCCTTACCCACCTTCCCTGCATTCTGGACAAGGGTGGCCAGACCCTGCACCATGATGATGTTGACAATGTCTGGGACCCCCCGCCCCCCATTCCGCTCCTCCTTGAGGAGGGTGACGCGTTTTAGCTTTTCCATGGTGCTCCCCCAGACAAAGCAGAAAGCCATCTGGGCAATTAGCTTCCCGGTGGCTTTGTCTGGGGGAAACACCCTCCCCACATAGAGCAGAATGGGTAGGACAATTTCCTTCAGGACAAGGATCTTACCCGCCATGGTCAAGGGCCGTGCACTCCAGCTCCTGATTTTGTTTTGGACGTGGCGGAGGGCTCCCTCCCAGCTGGTTCTTCCTCCTCCATTAGCCTGGAAGGTCACCCCCAGGAGCTTGATGGTATTCCTACGTACAGGGAAGGAAACGGTCAGCTCCTCACTCCAATATGGAGACAGAAACAGTTCACTCTTGTCCCTGTTGACCAGGGCGCCAGTGGCCACACAGAAGTCGTCCAACACCTTGGTGGCACAAGCGATAGAACGACTGTCTGTGGCGACGATGGCAATGTCGTCCATGTACGCCATCACCTTTAGCCGTTCCCCCCCCGCTCCAGGGAGTGGATAGCCCACCACCCCTGGATTGGCCCTGATGGCCTGGAGGAGCGGTTCCAGGTAGATGACATACAGGAGAGATGCTAGAGGGCACGCCTGCCTAACGCCAGACCTGACATCGAACGGGGCAGAGGGCTGCCGATTGACAACCACTCTGCCCGTTATGTCTGTCAGACAGATTTTTGTCCAGTGCAGGAGGGGGCCAGGAATGTTCATTTTCTCTAGCACTCTCTCCAAGCACACGACTCACCCGGTCAAATGCCTTCTCTTGATCGAGACTGAGAAGGCACAAGGGGGACCTCCGCTCCCCGGAGTGGTTGATTAGATCCTTCACGAGGAGCAGGTTGTCATTTATGGACCTCCCCTGCACACTGCAGGTCTGGTCCGGTCCGATCACCAATGTTATCAGGCCTTGGAACCTCCCCATCAGCGCCTTCTCCATGATCTTATAATCGACTGAGAGGAGGTTGATCGGCCACCAGTTGCGGAGGTCCTTCAGGTCCCCCTTCTTTGGGACAAGAGCTACTGAGCTCTGTCTCAGTGAGGCGCCTAACCGCCCCTCCCTGTACGCAGCCCTTCCTTCCGCCCCGTCCCCCTTCAGGAGATCCCAGTGAGCCTGGTAAAACTCTGCTGGGATTCCGTCAGGGCCCGGAGCTTTGTGTGTGTACAGGGAGTGCACGGCCCTGGTGAGCTCCTCAGTGCTCAACTCCGCCTCCATCTGCTCATCTCCCAGGCGTCTGTCCAGGCAGCCCAGGACGGTGTCCATGAGAGTCCCGTCTGAGGGCCTCTTGCTGTAAAGGCCCTCGTAGAACTCCCTGGCCACCTCCCGGACCTCCGCCTCTTCAGACACCACCACACCTCTGCTGTTAAAGAGAGACAAGATGTTATTCGTCTTGGTCCGTGCCCTGCGGAAGAAGAACCGTGTGCACTTCTCATCCTCCTGGAGGCCCTGGAGTTTGGAGCGGAAGGTCTGTTTCTTCCGCTCTTCCCGGTAGAGGGTGGTGAGGCTCTGCCGAGCTTGTGCAATCTCGCTGCTAACATCCAGGCCTCGGGACTGGAGGAGGCTTAGTCTTTGGAGGGCAGCATTGTGGCGTTCAAAAACTGCCCTCCCTTCCCTCGCCTTCCTCCGCCCGACTGCCGGGAAGTAGCCCCACACTCGCTCCTTCACCATCTCCCACCACTCCACCGGGGAGTCAAAGAGATGTTTCAGACTCACCCACTCCAGGTATCTTCTCGAGAAGGAGAGACGCACCTGGGGGTCTTGGAGATCGCTGATGTTCATCCGCCAGAGCCCCTTACCCACGGTTATAGGTTTCTAGACACGGTCACCATGTGGTGGTCCGAGAAGTGCACCGCCTTGGTGGAATAGCTGTGCACCCTCAGGCCTAATGAGAACAGATACTACACTTGATCTTGGCCAAAAGGCCGAGAAGCGATACTGAAGGACAGCTTGAGTCGAGGGAGTCATTGCGGAAAACACAGGGTACAGTGACGATGGCAGATCTGGGCTGCGTTTCATAACAATCCCCAAATGAAAATGTAAATAATGCATTACACATAACACTTTACAGTAGGGTGCTTGTATAGTTACACTGTGTAGACTGAGTTTTTTTTCGGTTTGCTAATTTGGGGAATATTCCAATTCGCATCAGAAGACACAATAACAATACTTTCCACCAATCAGCAGTTTGTGTTCCTGTGCTTTTCAAACGGCTTTCCAGTATCTTAGCAATGGCAAGTAGCAAGCGGCCTGCCTGTAACTTTG
>NC_083766.1:64049513-64054513 GCF_963514075.1 Conger conger
TCGCTGCTCTTTATGGGAAATGTTTCATTTAATTATTTTTGAAAGCAACTTCACGTTACATAATTGAGGCATGGGGCGGCCTGTAGTGTAGTGGTTAAGGTAAATGACTGGGACACACAAGGTTGGTGGTTCTAATCCCGGTGTAGCCACAATAAGATCTGTACAGCCGTTGGGCCCCTGAGCAAGGCCCTCAACCCTGCATTGCTCCAGGAGAGGACTGCCTCCTGCTTAATCAAATCAACTGTACGTCACTCTGGATAAGAGTGTCTGCCAAATGCACTTAATGTAATGTAATAATTCCTTTTCCCTGTTGCATCATATTATACATATAATATGAGGCACATAAGCGTGTGGCCAAGACTTTATATCCGGGGGAAATCATTTTTTTGAGCCAAAAGGAACACTTAGAACAAAAAACACACAAATGTAAATGATATGTAAATATTAATTATTATACTTACCTGTGGACACATACCTGATATGATTTGTCATCCCCCTGGTGAGGGTGGCAAGGATGGTGCAGTGGGTAGCACTGCCGTCTCACAGCAAGGAGGTCCTGGGTTCGAATCCCCGTCGGCCGGGGCCTCTCTGTGCGGAGTTTACATATTCTCCCCGTGTTTGCGTGGGTTTCCTCCGGGTACTCCGGCTTCCCCCACATTCCAAAGACATGCAGGTTAGGCTAATTGGAGAGTCTAAATTGCCCGTAGGTATGAGTGTGTGAGTGAATGGTGTGTGTGCCCTGTGATGGACTGGCGACCTGTCCAGGGTGTATTCCTGCCTTTCGCCCAATGTATGCTGGGATAGGCTCCAGCCCCCCTGCAACCCTGATCAGGATAAGCGGGTTCAGATAACCAACTTTACCAATAAAGCTGAACTGTACAGCTGAAAATAAAACAAAACAAAACAAAACAAAAGAAAACAAAACGAAACACCTAAAGCGCCAGAAGGGGGCGGCCGCTGCTTGCAGAAACGCCGTGTGGATAGATCGACGCTGAATTTAGGGCGAATCTGCGACGGTCATTCAGAACCTCCGTGAATATAGATTTTATGATGTGAGTGTGTACATGTCTAACACGGAAATAACTTTTGAAGAGAAATACATCAGTAATCGGTATTCGTTTCACTTTCCCTGAGTTAAAGTGTTCATCCTGCAGCTGAGGTGACATCGGGAGAAGATTTCCGGTATAATTTCTCGATTAAAGCGGCAGCTCCTTCGCACAAAACGCAACGTCCCTGTAGACAACACGCATAAAATTAAGCTGCGACAAACGTATCGAAAGCGTTTTGTTTAAATGATCTTGCCAATTAGGGTAATATTTCCCACTCAAATAAACAAATAAACACACAACCCAGTTTCACCGAAATCTAAATAAACACCACTTGCACTAACTAACAAACAAACAAACAAATAAACAGCGGAATCACACTACAGTGACGACTGAACTTAATTAGAAACAGCAGAAACAAATGATACTTAACTAATCCTGGAGAAAATGCTACAAACACACTGGAGAACACTAATGCCCACTGATAAGAACATGTGGTTTTATTGGTTTTTATAATTTCTTTACATTTTAAAATTCTTTTTCTTTTTTTAAAACACACTGATTAACACAAAATAATCATTTAAACAGGGACTTAAACTAATGAGACAAAGACATCAAAGGAATGAAAACAAACTTTAAGAAAAGGTGATCTGAAAATGATCACAAAAATAAGAAATACTTTACAAAACTTGACAAAATCAATATGTAATCCAACGAAACAAAGGTGGATTTAAAAAACGGAAAAATAGTAAAGAAAGCAAGTCTATTTCGCTCAGGTTTACTTTCCCGAGAGGCTTCTGTGTCCCTTGGGGGGTGGACTATATGATTAATTCCTTCCAATGGTCCACCCCCCACTTCTCTCTAGCCAGGTTCTTACTGCTGTGCATGTCCACCAGAATGCCGTCCTGGAGGAGGTTTTGAATCCTCCTCCGGAAAGTGACCAGGTCTACAGCTGTTTTCTGGTAGACCTTGATGTTCCTCGCCTCCCACAGGACCTGCTTCACGGTGTTGATGATCCTCCACTGACGCTGGAGCACGGTGGTCTTGCATCCCCCCGGCGGACCGTAGAGGATGCCCTCAGCCATCGGGGAGGACCTCGGCAGGAACCTGCTCAGGGAGACAGAGGAACAAACAAGGCCCCAGACCCGCCTGGCCACGGAGCACTCCCAGAACAGGTGGTGGATGTGTTCTGAGTCAGTGCATCCGTGGGGGCAGCGTTCAGTCAGGGCTAAGTGCCGGCGATACATAAATGTTCTGGTGGGGAGACACCTATGGGCTGTCATCCAGGCAATGTCTTTTTGTTTGTTTGTGAGACACTTATGTGTCACATTTGCCCAGATGACTTGCGGGTCCAGGTCTGGCCCCCCCCTCGGGAGCGTTACAATTTGGGCAGATCTTAAATGAGCCATGATCATTTTATAGCTCCACGAGGTTAGGCCAGCCCTGGGCAGACCCGTCCTGTAGACAAAGTCCTTCAGGGCTCGATAGACATAGGGGGGGTCCCAGCTATAAGGTATGGTGAGGTCCAGCACACCCAAGCCCATTGCTCTGAGGAAGGGGGTGGCATAGTACCTGGCAAAGGTACCAGAGGCCTTACCCACCTTCCCTGCATTCTGGACAAGGGTGGCCAGACCCTGCACCATGATGATGTTCACAATGTCTGGGACCCCCCGCCCCCCATTCCGCTCCTCCTTGAGGAGGGTGACGCGTTTTAGCTTTTCCATGGTGCTCCCCCAGACAAAGCAGAAAGCCATCTGGGCAATTAGCTTCCCGGTGGCTTTGTCTGGGGGAAACACCCTCCCCACATAGAGCAGAATGGGTAGGACAATTGCCTTCAGGACAAGGATCTTACCCGCCATGGTCAAGGGCCGTGCACTCCAGCTCCTGATTTTGTTTTGGACGTGGCGGAGGGCTCCCTCCCAGCTGGTTCTTCCTCCTCCATTAGCCTGGAAGGTCACCCCCAGGAGCTTGATGGTATTCCTACGCACAGGGAAGGAAACGGTCAGCTCCTCACTCCAATGTGGAGACAGAAACAGTTCACTCTTGTCCCTGTTGACCAGGGTGCCAGTGGCCACACAGAAGTCGTCCAACACCTTGGTGGCACAAGCGATAGAACGACTGTCTGTGGCGACGATGGCAATGTCGTCCATGTACGCCATCACCTTTAGCCGTTCCCCCCCCGCTCCAGGGAGTGGATAGCCCACCACCCCTGGATTGGCCCTAATGGCCTGGAGGAACGGTTCCAGGTAGATGACGTACAGGAGAGATGCTAGAGGGCACCCCTGCCTGACGCCTGACCTGACATCGAACGGGGCAGAGGGCTGTCGATTGACAACCACTCTGCCCGTTATGTCTGTCAGGCAGATCTTTGTCCAGTGCAGGAGGGGGCCAGGAATGTTCATTTTCTCTAGCACTCTCTCCAAGCACACATGACTCACCCGGTCAAATGCCTTCTCTTGATCGAGACTGAGAAGGCACAAGGGGGACCTCCGCTCCCCGGAGTGGTTGATTAGATCCTTCACGAGGAGCAGGTTGTCATTTATGGACCTCCCCTGCACACTGCAGGTCTGGTCCGGTCCGATCACCAATGTTATCAGGCCTTGGAACCTCCCCATCAGCGCCTTCTCCATGATCTTATAATCGACTGAGAGGAGGTTGATCGGCCACCAGTTGCGGAGGTCCTTCAGGTCCCCCTTCTTTGGGACAAGAGCTACTGAGCTCTGTCTCAGTGAGGCTCCTAACCGCCCCTCCCTGTACGCAGCCCTTCCTTCCGCCCCGTCCCCCTTCAGGAGATCCCAGTGAGCCTGGTAAAACTCAGCTGGGATTCCGTCAGGGCCCGGAGCTTTGTGTGTGTACAGGGAGTGCACGGCCCTGGTGAGCTCCTCAGTGCTCAACTCCGCCTCCATCTGCTCATCTCCCAGGCGTCTGTCCAGGCAGCCCAGGAAGGTGTCCATGAGAGTCCCGTCTGAGGGCCTCTCGCTGTAAAGGCCCTCGTAGAACTCCCTGGCCACCTCCTGGACCTCCGCCTCTTCAGACACCACCACACCTCTGCTGTTATAGAGAGACAAGATGTTATTCGTCTTGGTTCGTGCCCTGCGGAAGAAGAACCGCGTGCACTTCTCATCCTCCTGGAGGCCCTGGAGTTTGGAGCGGAAGGTCTGTTTCTTCCGCTCTTCCCGGTAGAGGGTGGTGAGGCTCTGCCGAGCTTGTGCGATTTCCCTCGCCTTCCTCCGCCCGACTGCCCGGAAGTAGCCCCGCACTCGCTCCTTCACCATCTCCCACCACTCCACCGGGGAGTCAAAGAGATGTTTCAGACTCACCCACTCCAGGTATCTTCTCGAGAAGGAGAGACGCACCTGGGGGTCTTGGAGATGGCTGATGTTCATCCGCCAGAGCCCCTTACCCACAGTTATAGGTTTCTAGACACGGTCACCATGTGGTGGTCCGAGAAGTGCACCGCCTTGGTGGAATAGCTGTGCACCCTCAGGCCTAATGAGAACAGATACTACACTTGATCTTGGCCAAAAGGCCGAGAAGCGATACTGAAGGACAGCTTGAGTCGAGGGAGTCATTGCGGAAAACACAGCGTACAGTGACGATGGCAGATCTGGGCTGCGTTTCATAACAATCCCCAAATGAAAATGTAAATAATGCATTACACAACACATTACAGTAGGGTGCTTATACAGTTACACTGTGTAGACTGAGTTTTTTTTCGGTTTGATAATTTGGGAAATATTCCAATTCGCATCAGAAGACACATTAACAATACTTTCCACCAATCAGCAGTTTGTGTTCCTGTGCTTTTCAAACGGCTTTCCAGTATCTTAGCAATGGCAAGCAGCAAGCGGCCTGCCTGTAACTTCGCACGGCCAGCGGGATTAGCTCCTTTCCTATTCGTATTTTCTACAGTCATTAAAATACTCGATTCTATCAGACAGTCCTCACGATACA
>NC_083766.1:64062013-64064513 GCF_963514075.1 Conger conger
AGTGATGACTGTGTGTTTCTGACCCCTGTGATGTGTTCTCAGGGCAGCATCAGTGATGACTGTGTGTTTCTGACCCATGTGATGTGTTCTCAGGGCAGCATCAGTGATGACTGTGTGTTTCTGACCCCTGTGATGTGTTCTCAGGGCAGCATCAGTGATGACTGTGTGTTTCTGACCCCTGTGATGTGTTCTCAGGGCAGCATCAGTGATGACTGTGTGTTTCTGACCCCTGTGATGTGTTCTCAGGGCAGCATCAGTGATGACTGTGTGTTTCTGACCCATGTGATGTGTTCTCAGGGCAGCATCAGTGATGACTGTGTGTTTCTGACCCCTGTGATGTGTTCTCAGGGCAGCATCAGTGATGACTGTGTGTTTCTGACCCCTGTGATGTGTTCTCAGGGCAGCATCAGTGATGACTGTGTGTTTCTGACCCCTGTGATGTGTTCTCAGGGCAGCATCAGTGATGACTGTGTGTTTCTGACCCCTGTGATGTGTTCTCAGGGCAGCATCAGTGATGACTGTGTGTTTCTGACCCATGTGATGTGTTCTCAGGGCAGCATCAGTGATGACTGTGTGTTTCTGACCCCTGTGATGTGTTCTCAGGGCAGCATCAGTGATGACTGTGTGTTTCTGACCCCTGTGATGTGTTCTCAGGGCAGCATCAGTGATGACTGTGTGTTTCTGACCCATGTGATGTGTTCTCAGGGCAGCATCAGTGATGACTGTGTGTTTCTGACCCCTGTGATGTGTTCTCAGGGCAGCATCAGTGATGACTGTGTGTTTCTGACCCCTGTGATGTGTTCTCAGGGCAGCATCAGTGATGACTGTGTGTTTCTGACCCCTGTGATGTGTTCTCAGGGCAGCATCAGTGATGACTGTGTGTTTCTGACCCCTGTGATGTGTTCTCAGGGCAGCATCAGTGATGACTGTGTGTTTCTGACCCCTGTGATGTGTTCTCAGGGCAGCATCAGTGATGACTGTCCCAAGGCCACGTTCTGCAGCGCGTGTTCCTGGTGTCAGATTGCGCGTGAGATCAAACTGCGGAGCAAGCCCTGCTCCATCGTCACCCACCAACCAGCCGCTGTGCAGCAGCAAGCCCCGCCCCCCGTCCAGGCCAACCTACCTATGGGAGCGTATTACCCGCCCAGCTACTCCGCCTCCCCGCCCAATCCCACTGTGATCGTCGTGAAGTAGGAGGGCTTGGCCAGGCCCTCTACACGGGTGTAATGCTGTATAACTCATACTCAGGAATTATGATTGTGATGATTATGATCATACAGTGCTGTCCAAAAGTCACCAGAGATTTATTTTATATACATATACAGTCTTCAATGTTTGTTTTTTGTTTCGTTTTTTTCCAAAAAAATGTGTTCCAGAGTTTTGTATTTCATCAAATAAAAGTAAGATGTTAAGTAACAGACCACTTTTCAGATAAAAACTCTCTCGAGGCTGTCTGGGATTACCTGGAGGAACAGAGGCAAGTCTGCAGAAGAACTGTTCTCCAATATGTTCAGAACAAACTGCAGGACAGTTTATCTAAGAGAATTGATGCAGTGGATGCATACATATGTATTTCATGTAGATTTAACTGTTCGCTGCTCTTTATGGGAAATGTTTCATTTAATTATTTTTGAAAGCAACTTCACGTTACATAATTGAGACATGGGGCGGCCTGTAGTGTAGTGGTTAAGGTGAATGACTGGGACACACAAGGTTGGTGGTTCTAATCCCGGTGTAGCCACAATAAGATCTGTACAGCCGTTGGGCCCCTGAGCAAGGCCCTCAACCCTGCATTGCTCCAGGAGAGGACTGCCTCCTGCTTAATCAAATCAACTGTACGTCACTCTGGATAAGAGTGTCTGCCAAATGCACTTAATGTAATGTAATAATTCCTTTTCCCTGTTGCATCATATTATACATATAATATGAGGCACATAAGCGTGTGGCCAAGACTTCTGCACTTTATATCTGGGGGAAATCTTTTTTTTAGGGCCAAAAGAAACACTTAGAACAAAAAACACACAAATGTAAATTATATGTAAATATTAATTATTATACTTACCTGTGGACACATACCTGATATGATTTGTCATCCCCCTGGTGGCCATTCCCTGCACTGTGGCATGATGGGAAAGGAATCCTGCACACACAAACACGACCACACACACACACACACACACACAGAAACACACACACACACACACACACACATACACACACACACAGGCGATATATTCTGTTTGATTTAAAAGGAAAATAAATCCACCTTTAATTTGCTATTTGACCCCTGGACTTTGGAGGTTTATGTTTATGTTAGATGTGCATCAAAAACCCTCTCTCGCTCGGATTGTGGCCAGAGTGGTTTTTTTAAAGCCACAACATAGGGAGTCTGGACCTCCTGCATTTGGGTGTCTGGCCGATTGGTGCACTACTCTGCTCAGATACTCTGTAAATTTGATGTGACTTATTTTGTTTACTTTTTGCTTGTGTTGTGTGTTTA
>NC_083766.1:64069513-64072013 GCF_963514075.1 Conger conger
CAGAGTAACTATCAGAATACTCTTTTTAGAGTAACTTTCCTGCACCTGTCTGTCCGTCTGTCTGAGACACCCTCCTGAAATAAATATTCCACTCCTAATTACAGCCTGTTAATTACCATTTTAGACTAATGAGCTTAATGAGCTTAATTAGCAGAACATAATTTGCTTTCAGATATATTACACTCTTACATGGTTATGAGAGTGTTATGTTTAGTAAACAATTATTAAGATAATATGACTTAATTGCTTGCATTTGCATAAGAAAATATGTTAATTAATTACAAGTAAAACCTTCCTGATGAGTTTCAGAACAATTAGAGAGAGCAGAGAAACAGGGACAGTGCAAAATACTGACTGTGTGTATGTGTGTGTGAGTGTGTGTGTGTGTGTGTGAGAGTGTGTTTCTGTGTGTAAGAGTGTGTGTGTGTATGTTTCTGTGTGTAAGAGTATGTGTGTGTGTCCGTGTGTGTGTCTGTGTGTGTGTTTTGTCTCTGTGAGAGGGTGTGAGTGTCTGTCTGTATGAGACAGTGTGTGTCTGTAGAGAGAGAGAGGGAGAGAGAGGGAGAGAGAGAGAGAGAGAGAGAGAGAGAGAGATAGAGAGAGAGAGAGGGAAAACAACATTGCAGTTCCATGCATTTCAAACCCAAGAGCTGAACCCTGAAAAGAGTCCACTAAGTCAGCTGGTACAGAGACTAACTAATCATCTCACATCTAACAAGAACATCTCTCAGGCCAGCACTGCTTCACAAACACAAATCAGAAAAAAACAAATTGCTAAACAAAATAAAACCATTTATCTGGAACATTGGAACAACCAAACCAAAACACAAAACAAGCTTACTTACTACCTGGCCCTAAAACGAGAATACAAATTGGCTGAATATCTTGTGACTGTCCGAGATATGAAGCAGAGATGACTCCTTACCAAGTACAGACTCAGTGACCACAACCTAGCCATTGAAAAAGGTAGACATAAAAAGTCCTCGCTACCAAAAGAACAGAGGATATGTGGTCACTGTATGACAGGTGAGGTTGAAACGGAGGTGCACTTCCTTCTAAAATGTGAAAAATAAAATAAAATAATAAAATATTGTTATAAATTAAAAAAACATATCCCCAACTTTCTCCATCTGGAAGAGAGCAACCAACTGCCGATAGTCTTGGGGGAGGGACCAACTGCACATATTGCAGTAAAATATGTGTCTGAATGTCACATACTCAGAGACAGTGAGGGACAAAACAAACATACAATTCTACAATTCACAAACACACAGACGGACACATATTGACATAGAATTAACCTGTTATATAAACTGTTATTACTAGACTAGCTTGTTAATAGTATGTTAGAACAATTTGTATCTAATAATATGTATATGTATGTGTATATACATGCGTATGTATATGTGTGTATATATATCCATTATCTTAACCCGCTTATCCTCAACAGGGTCGCAGGGGGGCTGGAGCCTATCCCAGCATACACTGGGTGAAAGGCAGGAATACACCCTGGACAGGTCGCCAGTCCATCACAGGGCACACACACCATTCACTCACACACTCATACCTATGGGCAATTTAGACTCTCCAATCAGCCTAACCTGCATGAGGAAACCGGAGTACCCGGAGGAAACCCACGCAGACACGGGGAGAACATGCAAACTCCACACAAAGAGGCCCCGGCCGACGGGGATTCAAACCCAGGACCTCCTTGCTGTGAGGCGGCAGTGCTACCCACTGCACCATCCGTGCCGCCCCTGTATATATATGTATATAGAATTATTATTATGATCCTGTTCTTATATGTAATCATGTTACTGTGTTATTTTCATCTGTTTAACATGTTCCTTGCCTTGCTTTGGCAATACAGATGGTTTTTTGTCATGCAAATTTTGTCATGCCAATAAAGCAATTTGAATTTGAATTTGACTTTGAATTTGAATTTGAGAGAGAGAGAGAGAGAGATAGAGAGGGAGAGAGAGAGAGATGGGGAGAGAGAGAGGGAGAAAGAGAGAGACAGAGAGAGAGGGAGAGAGAGACAGTCTCTCAGTCATGTACCTTAACCACTACACTACAGTCATACACCTTAACCACTACACTACAGTCATGTACCTTAACCACTACACTACAGTCATGTACCTTAACCACAACACTACAGGGTCATGTACCTTAACCACTACACTACAGTCATGTACCTTAACCACTACACTACAGCCATGTACCTTAACCACTACACTACAGTCATGTACCTTAACCACTACGCTACAGGGTCATGTACCTTAACCACTACACTACAGTCATGTACCTTAACCACTACACTACAGTCATGTACCTTAACCACAACACTACAGGGTCATGTACCTTAACCACTACACTACAGTCATGTACCTTAACCACTACACTACAGTCATGTACCTTAACCACTACACTACAGTCATGTACCTTAACCACTACGCTACAGTCATGTACCTTAACCACTACACTACAGTCATGTACCTTA
>NC_083766.1:64077013-64079513 GCF_963514075.1 Conger conger
CACACACACACACACACACTCTCACCCAAACCACACACACACACACTCACACACACTCACACACTCTCACCCAAAGCACACACACACACTCTCTCTCACACACACACACACACACACACACACACTCTCACCCAAACCACACACACACACTCACACAGACT
This sequence comes from Conger conger, assembly GCF_963514075.1. Lineage (NCBI taxonomy): Eukaryota > Metazoa > Chordata > Actinopteri > Anguilliformes > Congridae > Conger > Conger conger. Next base: position 64,077,175 of record NC_083766.1, read on the forward strand.
CACACACACACACACACACACACACACACTCTCTCACCCAAACCACACACACACTCACACACACACACATACAAAACCAAACCACACACACACACACACACACACACACTCTCACCCAAACCACACACACACTCACACACATACACACTCTCACCCAGACCACAGACACACACACACTCACACACTCACAGACACACTCACTAACACTTACACACACACACACTCTCTCACCCAAACCACACACACACACACACACACTCACACACTCTCTCACACACACACACACACTCTCACCCAAACCACACACACACACACTCACACACACACACACACACACACACTCTCTCACCCAAACCACACACACACTCACACACACACACACACATACACAACCAAACCACACACACACACACACTCTCACCCAAACCACACACACACTCAAACACATACACACTCTCACCCAGACCACAGACACGCACACACTCACACACTCACAGCCACACTCACACACTCACACACACTTACACACACACACACACACACTCTCACCCAAACCACACACACACACACACACACTCACACACTCTCACCCAAACCACACACACACTCTCTCACACACACACACACACTCTCTCACCCAAACCACACACACACACACTCTCTCACACACACACACACTCTCTCTCACACACACACACACACACACACACACACACTCACACAGACTCACACACACACTCACACACACTCACACACACACACACTCACACAGACTCACACACACACTCACGCACACTCACACACACTCACACACACACACACTCACACAGACTCACACACACACTCACACACACACACACGCTCACACAGACTCACACACACACTCACACACACTCACACACACACACTCACACAGACTCACACACACACTCACGCACACTCACACACACTCACACACACACACACTCACACACACTCACACACACACTCACACAGACTCACACACACACCACACACACTCACACACACACACACACACACCACTCACACACACTCACACACACACACACACACACACACACACTCACACACACTACTCACACACCACACACACACACACCTCACCCAAACCACACACACACCTCACACACACACACACACACACACACACCACACACACACACCCACACCACACCACACACACACTCACACCCAACCACACACACCACCCACACCTCACACCACACCCCACACCACACACACACACACACACCACACACTCTCACCCAAACCACACACACACACCCACACACACACACACTCTCACCCACACACACACACACCCACACTCACACACACACACACACACACACACACACACTCTCACCCAAACCACACACACACACTCACACAGACTCACACACCTACACACACACACACACACACTCTCACCCACACCACACACACACACACACACACCACACACACACACACCACACACACACCACACACCACACACCCACACACACACACCACACACACAACCACCCACACACACACCACACACACACACACTCACACACTCTCACCCACACACACACACACACACACACCACTCACACACCACACACACACCACACACACACTCACCCACACCACACACACACACACACACACACTCACCAAACCACACACACACACACACACACACACCACACCCACACACACACACACTCACACCACACACACACTCACACAACACACACACACACCACACCACACACACACACACACACACACACTCACACCCAACCACACACACACACACTCACACACATACACACTCTCACACACCACAGACACACACACACTCACACACTCACACACACTCACTACACTACACACACCACACCTCTCACACCCACCCACACACACACACACCACACTCACACACTCTCTCACACACACACACACACTCTCACCCAAACCACACACACACACACTCACACACACACACACACACACACACTCTCACCCAAACCACACACACACTCACACACACACACACACATACACAACCAAACCACACACACACACACACTCTCACCAAACCACACACACACTCAAACACATACACACTCTCACCCAGACCACAGACACGCACACACTCACACACTCACAGCCACACTCACACACTCACACACACTTACACACACACACACACACACTCTCACCCAAACCACACACACACACACACACACTCACACACTCTCACCCAAACCACACACACACTCTCTCACACACACACACACACTCTCTCACCCAAACCACACACACAC
>NC_083766.1:64082013-64084513 GCF_963514075.1 Conger conger
TACACGATATTCTATACATACAAACACCGTAGTAACATGTCCACAGATAGACGTTGGACAGTACTACGTATACCACTTATTTAATTACACAAAAACAAAACAGAAGCGCTAAATAATACATTACGAGAGATTTTATTAACCGTTGACGCACGGAGCAGCCATCTTGGATTTCTAACTCAGGGTTACTCAGTTCTTCCGACTTTCCCAGTCGGAAACCCCACCTCAGGGGGCGTTCCAGTTGAAATATCCGACTGGGAACTCGGAAATTCCGACTTCCCAGTACAAATGGAACGCAGCATAAGTACACAGACGCTACTGTCAATGCTAACGCTAACAACAGCAGTACTACAGTGATGAGCAGTGCTATTACTGTCAATGCTAACGCTAACAACAACAGTACCACAGTGATGAGCAGTGCTATTACTGTCAATGCTAACGCTAACAACAACAGTACCACAGTGATGAGCAGTGCTATTACTGTCAATGCTAACGCTAACAACAACAGTACCACAGTGATGAGCAGTGCTATTACTGTCAATGCTAACGCTAACAACAACAGTACCACAGTGATGAGCAGTGCTATTACTGTCAATGCTAACGCTAACAACAACAGTACCACAGTGATGAGCAGTGCTATTACTGTCAATGCTAACGCTAACAACAACAGTACCACAGTGATGAGCAGTGCTATTACTGTCAATGCTAATGCTAACAATAACAGTACTGCAGTGATGAGCAGTGCTATTACTGTCAATGCTAACGCTAACAACAACAGTACCACAGTGATGAGCAGTGCTATTACTGTCAATGCTAATGCTAACAACAACAGTACCGCAGTGATGAGCAGTGCTATTACTGTCAATGCTAATGCTAACAATAATAGTACTGCAGTGATGAGCAGTGCTATTACTGTCAATGCTAACGCTAACAACAACAGTACCACAGTGATGAGCAGTGCTATTACTGTCAATGCTAATGCTAACAACAACAGTACCACAGTGATGAGCAGTGCTATTACTGTCAATGCTAATGCTAACAATAACAGTACTGCAGTGATGAGCAGTGCTATTACTGTCAATGCTAACGCTAACAACAACAGTACCACAGTGATGAGCAGTGCTATTACTGTCAATGCTAATGCTAACAACAACAGTACTACAGTGATGAGCAGTGCTATTACTGTCAATGCTAACGCTAACAACAACAGTACCACAGTGATGAGCAGTGCTATTACTGTCAATGCTAATGCTAACAACAACAGTACCACAGTGATGAGCAGTGCTATTACTGTCAATGCTAATGCTAACAACAACAGTACCACAGTGATGAGCAGTGCTATTACTGTCAATGCTAATGCTAACAACAACAGTACTACAGTGATGAGCAGTGCTATTACTGTCAATGCTAATGCTAACAACAACAGTACCACAGTGATGAGCAGTGCTATTACTGTCAATGCTAATGCTAACAACAACAGTACCACAGTGATGAGCAGTGCTATTACTGTCAAGGAGTGAGATTAGTTTTGCAAGTAAGATTAGCTGTGCAGGTGAGATTAGCTGTGCAGGTGAGATACCTGGGAGAGAGACCCTGTGTGTGTGTGTGTGTGTGTGTGTATACCAGGGAGAGACACTGTATGTGTGTAACAGAGAGACTGTGTGTGTGTGAGTTTATAACAGAGAGAGGAAGACTGTTCATAAGTGAGACTGTGTGTGTTTATAACAGAGTTACTCTGCGCTTATAGCAGAGAGAGAGATACTGCGTGCGTGTGTTTTAACAGGAGAGAGAAATTGTGTGTTTATATCAGACTGGGTGTGTGTATAACAGGAGCCGGCTATGTGTGTTGTAAAAGGAGAGATTATGTGTATGTGTTTATAAGACATTGCCTATATCAGGAGAGGTTGTAATAGCTGGGAAAAGCTCCAGCCTCCTCTCCCTGCCTCAGTGAATGGGCCTCACACTCTGTCTCTCTCTCTTTCTCTTTAAAGATGGGTCTTAATAACTTTTAAATAGTCTGGCACAAGGCCAGAGGCCCTGCTTCAGCCACGTTATTGTGCAATCGCTCTCCCCCCCCTCCCCCCTCGTCTGAGTAACACAGGCACAGGGATGAATTATTCACTCGTTGCTCTGGGCAGTCTGAGGGCAGGGAATCCAACGCCATCTCCTCTCCTCCCTCCCCCTCTCTACATCACCCTCTCATCCCTTCTTTCCTTTTTCATCCTCATTTTAAATCTCTAGTCACAGAGTCACAGAATAATAAGGGGTGGAGTCAGGCTGTCCATCGGAGAGGGTAAAAGTCTGAAGTTTGTCCACTGGTGTTTGCAAGCACAGTTTGGCTGTGTGCAAGACTGTGTTAACAGCAGTTTAGCTGTGTAGCAGCATATGTCAGGTGGTTATGGGTTAGGGGGTTAGAGCGAGTGGGAGGTTATGGGTTAGGGGTGGTTTGAGTTAGGTGGTGTAGCTAGGGGTGGTGTGGTATGGGTTGGGGTGAATGGGTTAG
>NC_083766.1:64092013-64094513 GCF_963514075.1 Conger conger
ATGGTGGCGCATGGCGGAGGAAGGGCTCTGGGACTCCTCCAGGCTCTGGGACTCCTCCAGGCTCTGAGACTCCTCCAGGCTCTGGGACTCCTCCAGGCTCTGGGACTCCTCCAGGCTCTGGGACTCCTCCAGGCTCTGAGACTCCTCCAGGCTCTGGGACTCCTCCAGGCTCTGGGACTCCTCCAGGCTCTGGGACTCCTCCAGGCTCTGGGACTCCTCCAGGCTCTGGGACTCCTCCAGGCTCTGGGACTCCTCCAGGCTCTGGGACTCCTCCAGGCTCTGGGACTCCTCCAGGCTCTGGGACTCCTCCAGGCTCTGAGACTCCTCCAGAGAATGCACATCTGCATGTGTTCATGTGCATTATTAGCAGCTTTGGAGTAAATGAGTAAATCAGCGTTAGCTTGAAGCTCTTGCTTGCAGAATGGAACATGCACACATATTTTCCATGAAAACGACGGTGTTTAAATATGTGGCATCACTGCAAAATATATCCACCATCCATCCATCCATTATCTGAACCCGCTTATCCTGAACAGGGTCGCAGGGGGGCTGGAGCCTATCCCAGCATACATTGGGCGAAAGGCAGGAATACACCCTGGACAGGTCGCCAGTCTATCGCAGGGCACACACACCATTCACTCACACACTCACACACTCATACCTACGGGCAATTTAGACTCTCCAATCAGCCTAACGTGCATGTCTTTGGACTGTGGGAGGAAACCGGAGTACCCGGAGGAAACCCACACAGACACGGGGAGAACATGCAAACTCCACACAGAGAGGCCCCGGCCGACGGGGATTCGAACCCAGGACCTCCTTGCTGTGAGGCGGCAGTGCTACCCACTGCACCATCCGTGCCGCCCATATATCCACCAAAGTCCTTTAATTCTTGAAAAACAAGAACGCAATTAAAGTGGACTGCACGTGCAGTGTTTGTGCTGTTACGTACATGACACTTTATACAAAATGTGTGTGGTTATGTACATGACACTTTATACAGAATTTGTGTGGTTATGTACATGACACCATACTCTGTGTTTGTGTGGTTATGTACATGACACCATACTCAGTGTTTGTGTGGTTATGTACGTGACACCATACTTAAGTGTTTGTGTGGTTATGTACATGATACCATACTCAGTGTTTGTGTGGTTATGTACATGACAGTATGGTACAAGGTGAGTTGTGCACTGAAGGTCACATACATAATATAGTGCGTGTGTATGTGTGCATGTTAAGAGGTAAAGTGGTAGATTGTGAGAGTGTGCCTGTAGTGCAGTGGTTAAGGTAAAGGACTGGGACACAGAAGGTTGGTGGTTCTAATCCTGGTGTAGCCACAATAAGATCCACACAGCCGTTGGGCCCTTGAGCAAGGCCCTTAACCCTGCATTGCTCCAGGGGAGGATTGTCTCCTGCTTAGTCTAATCAACTGTACGTCACTCTGGATAAGAGCGTCTGCCAAATGCCAATAATGTAATGTAATGTAAGTGTATGTGTATGTGTATGAGTGTGTGTTATGGGGGAAGGTTGTAGATTGTGAGAGTGCGTGTGTATGAGTGCGTGTTAAGGGGGAAGGTTGTAGATTGTGAGAGTGCATGTGTATGAGTGCATGTTAAGGGGGAAGGTTGTAGATTGTGAGAGTGCGTGTGTATGAGTGTGTGTTAAGGGGGAAGGTTGTAGATTGTGAGAGTGCGTGTGTATGAGTGCGTGTTAAGGGGGAAGGTTGTAGATTGTGAGAGTGCGTGTGTATGAGTGCGTGTTAAGGGGGAAGGTTGTAGATTGTGAGAGTGCGTGTGTATGAGTGCGTGTTAAGGGGGAAGGTTGTAGATTGTGAGAGTGCGTGTGTATGAGTGTGTGTTAAGGGGGAAGGTTGTAGATTGTGAGAGTGCATGTGTATGAGTGCGTGTTAAGGGGGAAGGTTGTAGATTGTGAGAGTGTGTGTGTATGAGTGCGTGTTAAGGGGGAAGGTTGTAGGTTGTGAGAGTGCGTGTGTATGAGTGTGTGTTAAGGGGGAAGGTTGTAGATTGTGAGAGTGCGTGTGTGTGAGTGCGTGTTAAGGGGGAAGGTTGTAGATTGTGAGAGTGCGTGTGTATGAGTGCGTGTTAAGGAGGAAGGTTGTAGATTGTGAGAGTGCGTGTGTATGAGTGCGTGTTAAGGGGGAAGGTTGTAGATTGTGAGAGTGCGTGTGTGTGAGTGCGTGTTAAGGGGGAAGGTTGTAGATTGTGAGAGTGCGTGTGTGTGAGTGCGTGTTAAGGGGGAAGGTTGTAGATTGTGAGAGTGCGTGTGTATGAGTGTGTGTTAAGGGGGAAGGTTGTAGATTGTGAGAGTGCGTGTGTATGAGTGTGTGTTAAGGGGGAAGGTTGTAGATTGTGAGATTGCGTGTGTATGAGTGCGTGTTAAGGGGGAAGGTTGTAGATTGTGAGAGTGTGTGTGTATGAGTGTGTGTTGAGTGCGATGGTGGCAGTGTGTGTGTATGAGTGTGTGTGTATGAGTGTGT
>NC_083766.1:64099513-64107013 GCF_963514075.1 Conger conger
CAGAGACTGGGCTAAAGCCACTTATCTGTGAAAAGCTTTCAGAGCTGCAGCTCTATAATGCTGTAATGCAACTGCCAGCGTCACAGAGACCGACCAGGACCAGCGTCACAGAGACCGACCAGGACCAGCGTCACAGAGACCGACCAGGACCAGCGTCACAGAGACCGACCAGGACCAGCGTCACAGAGACCGACCAGGACCAGCGTCACAGAGACCAACCAGGACCAGCGTCACAGAGACTGACCAGGACCAGCGTCACAGAGACCACCCAAAACCGGCGTCACAGAGACAGAGAATGCGTTTGTGAAGGTGTATATTTCTCCTCCAAACGGACACTCTAAATTCTAAATTCCTTTTTACCTGGTGTATCATTCTGTGCACCTGCAGGGTCTCCTTCACAGTGAAACCAGGCATCTACAGGGACCTGATGCATCAGTGTGTGTGAGTGTGTGTGTTTGTGCATGTGTGTCTGTGTAGCGTAGTGGTTAAGGTAAATGACTGGGACACGCAAGGTTGGTGGTTCTAATCCCGGTGTAGCCACGACACAGCCGTTGGGCCCTTGAGCAAGGCCCTTAACCCTGCATTGCTCCAGGGGAGGATTGTCTCCTGCTTAGTCTAATCAACTGTACGTCGCTCTGGATAAGAGCGTCTGCCAAAATGCCAATAATGTAATGTAATGTAATGTAATGTGTGTGTGTGAGTGTGTGCGTGTGTGGTCAAACAACGTGTTCATTTTAAAGCATAGGGCTCAAAACGCACGTTCAAGATGGCGAAAGACGTCTAAATGTAAATACGTTTTCAAAGAGAGAGCATTAGATGTGTTAAATGGCCAGAGGGGCGCGGTGTCAGGTGACCACACACGAGGACAGAGATCCGGCTGACATCCGGTTCTGCGACAAGCGCGAAAGGGTGACGTAAGCGTCCCCAGCCACCGGGCACGTGCCTCTCCCCCAGAGGAATGGGGCTTTTTAGCATCAGCTCTAATGGTCTATTAAAATATCAACTACTTCAAAGTAAACGGATTTTCTCCCGCCAACACCAATTCCCTGAAGCTTATCAAACGCGGCGGCCTAGCCATGGGACATAATCGCTTTTACGCGCGGATTACAAGGAACCACTTAGGTCCGCTGTCCGTAGATCGGGTTCCCGGACTTCTGATTGAATTACCCCGTGGAGTGGAAAGTGTGTTCGCGCACAAACAAACACGCTTTCCCTGTCACTCTGAACTGCTGTAAGGAGACAACATACACAACCGGAACTGCACAACAACAAAAACACACTTAACATACACCGATACTCGCAGGAACGCGCGCATACTCACAGACACTCAGCTTTATTACTGCACATGCTACAGACTTATTTGTTTTTCTATTAACGTCACTTTTAATTTTACGTAAATATGGCGGTTTGGCTAAAATGGTGTTTACAATTATATCACAGTCATGTTTGTTTTATTCATGAGCAACAATTAACTGCTTCCCTCAGACAAAAAAATGGAGAGAGAGAGAGAGAGAGAGAGAGAGAGAGAGAGAGAGAGAGAGAGAGAGAGAAAGAGAGAGAGAGAGATCAAACAATGGCGAGTTTTCATTTGTAATAACTCTTTTAATCAGTGACTGGTCAGATCCATCACGAGCATGGCTCTATTGTTGCTCAGCCCAGATCGGTGGCGGTGGCTCTTTTGTGAGGAGCCGTTCCACCCGTTTGGATGTTCGTCACGCCGCGCGAAGAGCCCGAGGCGTCCGGCCACAAAAGCCTTATTAAAACATCGTGCTGCGACACACCAGTCATTTCTGTCCAAGTTACCGAACCTGCCGTTATACATGTCGAATGTGAACCCGCGACGCAGATAAACACGTGCCACCACAAGTATTCAACTGAAGGGGATGGTCGGACTCGAAAAGGGCTTTTCCGATCCGCATTTCAGCGTTAAAACAAAATCACAGCTTTTTGCCATAAGGACAAAACAAATGAGAGTTTGCCCGTTAACGCCGGACGCCCCTCAACCCTAAACCATAACCCCACAAAAATAACACCAATCACTATAATAATAATAGCTTATTTTAATAACAATGAATAATAATAAGTCGGAAAATAAACCTATTGTACCTATTTACAAACAGCGTCATCCTATAACAAACATTCACAAATTTGAATTTAGCCAATGTTTCCAGTTGCATATAAATAATCTAAAAAGCAATGCTTAAAAATGATTACTTAATGTCCAGACCAATCTTTGGGCGTTAATTGGTCGCAGTGTAATGTAACATAGCGCTCAGTATAATCACCCATTCTTGCCGTTCCCGTTGCATAAAGAGCAGCACATGTTTAACACATGTTTTACAGCGTAAAACCCGAGCCGACAATAGTGTCGCGAAGTGACCCACTATTTTGACAGTGGAGGAGAGCCTTTTGGGAAAATCGTTTTAAAATAAACTATTATATCTACAATAGATCTATTGTGAGCGAAAAAAAACCCCCGCAGATATCAAATGTCCGTTTGACCCGGAGCGAACCGAGCGGCGGGGAGCGGGGAGGCTCTTCCGGCAGGCCGGATCGGTTGACCCGGTAAATTGGCTGGCTTAGGAACCTCCTGAACCAAACACAGCCAAATCTTACAACGCCATTAGCCGTCAGATAGTTCTCTCTAATTATTTTGTTCAAGTATTTAATATTTTTATTTTTATGGGTTCTCAGTTTAAAACACGTGCAAAGAACCACAATAAATCATTTAGCCATTTGGAATTCGGGCTGGAGGAGTTAGTTCCGCACTGCGTATTCCACAGATAACCGAGCCGTTTAATGTTGATCAAATTAAACAGATAAAGGTGAGTTTCAAACATGAGCCCGGAGGAGACATAGAGGGTCGGCGGGAGTCATACTGCGCCTTCTCCCACTAATAAGAGCTCCGGGCGAATCGATGGTTCAATCTACAGGGTCAACATTTAGCGATGATAAACGCCGGGCCTCGCTTTTAATACTGACCGTCTCCAGTTTCACACCAGGATCAATAACTAAAATATAAGATACGTCAAATTAATCCGCGAGGATGCTCTCTCCGAGGAAAGGCGATCGGTTTAACTGACGGGGTCGCGCGCACGCAAAATACAAGCGACAGGAGAGACACAAAAAAGCTATGATACCAAAAGTGCAAATTAATGTTGGCTTTAAATTGTAACAGGAGAGAACGAGGCACACTGTCGCCGGAAAGGGCGCACACTCATCATCAAACAGGCTTGGGGTGCTTTATGCGATAAAGTGGAATATTTATTTTCACTTTTCTCTGTGAAAGGAGATGACCCACAGAGTGCATCCATCTCAAAACGGTGATTAAATTTAAGAAAAAACAATCATAAAATCAGAATGCTTTGACATGACATATCGTCTCAGAATACTTTAGAATAATTATTGTTACTGCTGAATTAGTAAAATTAGCAGATTGCCTAACGAGCAGAAAGTGCTTCATATTGGATAATTGATGTTTTAATAATACAGAGATCAAAAGATATTGCCGCTCGATTAGACAGCCTATCTCGAGTCTAATGAATTCGCCCTGGTGCGCGCTTTTTAAAAAATGATGTCACTTTGGAATGTTCCCTCAGCTCGAGTTCAGCTCCGCCGGTTATTGTTGAAATGTCAGCCAATGGCGTGGCAGGGGCCGCCGTGCTGAACCAATCAGAACACCGGACAGGGAAGATGATTGCGGGGCAGGGGGTGTGAGAGCGAGCTGTCCCGTGCAGCGAATGCCCCGCACTCTCCAAACTTTCAGCGGCGTCTCCGAACCGCGGATGGATGGACGGGCTGCGACGGCGGGTTCAGGAGTCTGAGACGAGGGAGGAATCGGGAGAGTTTGATCTTTACTCGCAGAAGCTAAACTGAACTCGAGGGAGGGAAGAGCGGGTAACGGTGTTATATATTTTAACGTCTTTGCCATCGCTCCCTCGCCCTCGGTTCGCCCCGTCCAGTCCATTCGGTTTACCGTGTGAACCCGTATCTGGGCCCGGCCGAGTAGGACGGACGGGACGGGGAGTGAGGATGGAGCGGCCATCCAGCAGTAGCCCCGGCGGTCCGAGCCAGCCTCCCCAACCCGCCCAACACGAGCCCATCAGCTTCGGAATCGACCAGATCCTCAGCGGCTCGGAGCAGGAGAGCTCCCAGAACAGCGGCCGCAGCGGTTCGGATGTCAGCGGCGGGAGTTACCACCTCGGCAGCCCGACCGGGGCGAGCGCAGCACCGTACACCACCCTGCCCGGCTCTTTCCACGGCATTACCGCGTGCTTCGAGGACTCGGGCTCCTACGGCGTGAACTTGACCCTTGCCCCCGGCGGGGTGATCCGGGTGCCTGCACACAGACCGCTGGCGGCCGCGGTCCCCCCGCCCATGGCCAGCGCCGTGCCCGGGTTTGGCAGCCTGAGTTTCCCCTGGATGGAGAGCAGCCACCGATTCGCCAAGGAGAGGTTCGCAGGTAAAGATCAAACAAAAAGCGCACAGGTGACCGCTGAGAAAGATGCGCGCGAGGGCTCTGTTGAGATTTGTCTGTTTGTTTTGGCTTTGATGACGTTTGGCTGAAAAATTTGGGAGGTGATTGTCTGTGAAGAGAACATACAGAATACATTCATATTTAAACAATAAACCTGCCATGTAATTTCGCGTAAACAGAAGAAATTGGAAACCATATCAACGTGATGTTCCTGCGCCGGAGTAAACATCCGCGCGGATAGCGTCACAGTCACCGGAAACCGCTTTACGGCACGGGTCACAATAACGACTTTCTCAGCTCCAGACCCTGCACTAACCCCCTAACCCCACCCCTCCAAAATGGAAAAAGCCAAGAACCTATTGTTTTTTCTTAGAGCAGGCCTATAGCTAGCCTATACCACTGGAGTCACGGGCATTCGGTTCAGACGCGTGTAACAGGGTCCGTTTCCAGAATAGCTATCGCCACAGTCGCACAAAATTAATCCGTTGTTAAACGAAGCCGTTGTAAAAATGAATCCCATTGTCGCTTGTATTGGTTGGTTCTTTATTCTCGTTCTTTCTTCGGTCTTTCTCGGTAATTATCCAGGTGTTGCCTTTGATCCGTGACTGGAAGTTTAGCAGGAGTTCACGCGCCTGTGCGACCTGTGGGCCTACGTGCACAGCATTTACTTACGCATTTTTCTTTACAAACATCTGTCAAACAATTTAAGAGCCAGTCCGAAGGGTTTAGGCTTATTAACTATGAAATATAAATTTTTACCTATTGGTCGAATGTTTTCCGTTATTTTCAACACACTTTCATTTCATTTCAAAATTTAAATGTACGAAAGCGGTCGTGTGGGTAACGTGAAACGGTCTTCAGTTCGTTAATAGAAAATTTTAACATTTTCACCCTCGTCTTAGGCGCGATACATTGACTGGCAGACAGGGTGGAATGGCAGACAGGGCGGAATGTAGTTTCAAACAAAACCAATAAGAATATAAAATCTGAAAAGGACTTCACAGACACCCTTGCTGCGAAGGCCGGGAGTATGAGACTTGTGCGTGTGATTCTATGGCCAAACATAAAACAGACACCATAACACACCGGAAACATATGTCAGTTACGATGTTCGCAATCAAAACATGTTTTATTTTTATTAAAAACTGGATGTGTGATCAAATTAAATAAAAAACAAAAAATAAAATCAACCTGCCAGACACACACTGTGAATAAATAAAACTGGTATTTTATTTCCCAAAACAATCTGGACCTAAAATCTTTTCAACAATTTATGTTCTGATAGAAACTGATTTTTTGTAACAGAAATACTCTGCTACTAAGAATTGCGCGAATGTTGTGAAAGAAAACCGATATAAATTAACATCCAATAATAATTATTTAGAGATCTGCAACGTATTTTAACAAGAAATATGTTTGGGAAATTATAACATAAAGATACATCCAGCGATATGGACTAGCGCAAGTAACGCATCAGACATTTGCCTCTAGAAAATCGCAATAACTTTATTAACGCGCTTTATCAAAAACATGGACAGTGCGGTTACTCCAATTAAATCACAGTATAATAGTGACGTAATTACAAAGAAACATATTGCAATTTAATTCAGCATTCCAATATAAAATGTAAATATAGCGCATCGCCTTTTTTGTGTTATTCGTGTTTAATGTGGACTGCACTGTGAAGATCATTATCATAATGCAGAAATGAACAAATCCAGAGACATATGCGATTCTCCAGACAACAAAGACTCACAGAGAATTTGATTTGAAGCCTCTGAAGTCGGCTAAAATGCTGACATTGACATGTGAAAAAATATCGAACTAATATTATCATATAGTAGGCTATATTTTAGAATGTATCCAGGTTTGGTGAGCTCGCGCTCAATGGTAGTAACGGGACGCTCGAGGATGGTATAAGGTGTCGCTCGAAAAGAGTTAAATGAAAAATGACCACATTTAAAATAACTGCCCTTGCTCGAGAGTCGCTGAGCCATGTAAAGAATACAAACACAAATAAAACAATCTATTAGTCATATATTATGCGTAGCAGCAAAAGGAAAATAACCTTGACCATTTTGCACATCACCATACATTTATAGGGGACAATAGGGTCTAAATATTAGTATTATTATTGAATAGAAAAATATTAACTAGACCTAAATGTAGAGCTACACAATCGAGCTAATTCTAAAAAACGATCCGTTTTTTAAATGATAGTTTGTGCGTTCATATTCGTTAAATTAATGAGCAATATATAAAAATATATTGTGAAATACAATAATATTGTATTATGCACAACAAGCAACACTACAGATATTTTTGTTTTATATTGCAATGAACCGAGAAAAATAGCGTATTTTTAAATATACAGAATATAAAGTATATATAAACGAATTCAGACTGGACGATGAAAACACGTTCAAATCACGGCTCCCAAATTTAAATGAACAGGAATACGCAATCCGAGCGAACGGAAGGATTTCCTCCGCTTACGCCATGTAGACAGATACTCAGTGCCCGAGTGACACCGCCTCTGCCCCAGCTCAAACAAGGAGAAGTTTCGATTTTTTCTCCCAATGCCAGAACAATTTGCCTGCTCCGCGCAGGTCTCTGTATCTAACGGGAATTAGTTTATCGGAGTTAATTAGATCAGATTTAATTTGACAGTGTGTATTTAATTTAGCCGAAACCTTTTCTGGCTGGCCTAGAATGCGCGGGTGTGCGCGTCGCTGGTGTAACCGGACACGCGGACACACTGGTGTCGGAAGTACGGTGATAAATGTGTCGTCTCTCTCTCACTCACTCTCTCACTCACTCACTCACTCACTCACTCACTCACTCACACTCAGGTAATCCAATGCGACTACCCTGACGGCCTGCCATACGCGCGTGTGTGCGTGCCTACTGGCGCGAGAACCCATATGGGCATGCACACGTTTGGCAAAAAGTTTCACGCGGTCACATACGTTTTTTCGACAGAAGCCTTCATTATTTTCTCTGAATATTTTTGCACGTTGATT
>NC_083766.1:64114513-64119513 GCF_963514075.1 Conger conger
TATATATCACACACACACAAACGGAAAACACATACACTCACCGAGCAACATTATTTCTTTATTACACTTACTTATTCATGCGATTATCTAATCAGCCAATTGTGTGGCAGCAGTGCAAAGCATACAGTCATGTAGATACGGGTCAGGAGCTTCAGTTAATGTTTACATCAACCATCAGAATGTGGAAAAATTTGATCTAAGTGACTTTGACCGTGGAAAGATTGTGGGAGGCAGACAGGGTGGTTTGAGTATCTCAGAAACCACTGATCTCCTAGGATTTTCACGCATAATAGTCTCTATAGTTTGCAAAGAATGGGGCAAACAACAAAATAAATCCAGTGAGCAGCAGTTCTGCAGACAGAAATGCCTTGTTAATGAGAGACGTCAGAGGAGAATGGCCAGACTGGTCAAAGCTGACAAGAAGGTGACAGTAACGTTAATAACCACACATTACAACAGTGGTATGCAGAAGAGCATCTCTGAACACACAACGCATCATAACTCTAAGTGGATAGGCTACAGCAGTAGAAGTCAAAATAATTAGTCTAAAAAATAAAGTTCTCACTGAGTGTATCTCACATGGAAAACATACATATCTTTACATCTATTGCCTGTTCACGCTCGATCTCTGCCAATTTTCCAGTTTGCAGTTTAGCCTTTAATGTCTTCCGTAAAAAGTCTGATGAAATTTAATTTAATCTAATTATTTTACCAGAGTCTCTAAATAAGTAACATGTAGATAAAACATAGCCTATGCAAATTATCACCAGGTTAACACATTGAACATATATGACTTATATTTTCAGCCTATGTTTTATTAACCGGTGGATCACATGAAATGTATTTGGGCAGAAAGTGACTCCTGGTGTATGCAGGTTTAAGAGTGTGTGAGTGAGTGAGTGAGTGAGTGAGTGAGTGAGTGAGTGAAACTAATCGCTCATTTCGGCGTCCGGATCCTTTTACCTGCGCGAGCGCCTTCGGGCGCCAGGTGAAGCGGCAGATGGTCGGTTTCACGTGCTGTCCCCTAAAAACATCTGTCCAAAGTGTCCCATCTGTAGTGAAACTGTGAAGAGGGAAAAACAATAATAATAATGAATAAAATTAATAATAATAAACCGACTTTTTAGTAGTAAAGCCAAATAATCCCGTCCCCTTTGATGCCTATTAATCTATTCCATCATTACTGCCTTGTACAATGAGTAGCCTCATATATATATAGATATAGATATTCTCTCTTCAGAATCATGCTGTATGCCCTTACAAGCACGGCGCGCTTATTATGCACGACTGGTTTGTGGTTATGCAGTTTTAACCTATTATCACACGAGATGCATTCCAACGCGTAGAAAAGACACCTCCCTGACATATGCTCTCAGAAATCAGAACTATTCATGTAACATTGTGTTCTAACCCAACGACGCGGAGCGGCGATGGAACAGAACAATTCAAAGTAGACCTAGTTGATAAAATATTAAGAGCGCGGCTCGTTCGGCGCGCTGGATCGGAGGCGATATAAGCGAACACTCCCTAATGAACGAGGGAGAAAGTTCTGAATAAATAAAGCAAAAGCGAATAAAATGAATTGAATTTTATAGAAGCTGCGTTCGGGCTTGTGTGTGGCGTGCGGATACATTGGCGTCAGCAGACATTTGTTTGGCTGTCAAATTACTGCGAGTTTGCGCGGCGGAGGGTGGATGAACGACGGCAGGACTGGCACTCCGAGCAGACACTCCGTGACGCCGCGCGCTGCTCAGCATTAATTCGCACTTGACTGCGCTCGTTTGAAAAGTACATACATCACAATATTAAAACATTTTTTTTTTAGATTTAACCTACAAATGGGCATGTGAAATCACTGCCGGTAGACACGATATTAAAACAAGAACTGTGACGCTCATAACGCGTAGGCCTAGGTATTCTAAATCGCAAACGGACATGAATTAGAATGCACTATTAAAAATAATTTTACCGCACGTATGCCTACGGAATTAATAGTGATGGTATGTTTTTCAGTAGTTTTGAAAGAAAATATCAAGTTTACAAATATTTCAAACGCGTAAGTGAAACACGTGTATTATAATATCGAGTTTTAAATAATATTTACCGTAACCTTAGCCGGCAGTAGCCTGTATTTCTGCATGTAGCCTATATAAATAATGATTGCGGAAACTAGATTAAAATATATTTACGGAGGATTTCTACGCACGGCCTGTTGTCAGGCACAGCATTATAATAACTACTGTAAAAAGAATACACCTCATTCCTGAAACACTTTTTCCCAGAAACTCCCTGCGTTTCTTTGCACTGGGAAACAAACATCTCCTAAGACAATAAAAACGTTCGTTTTTAACATCGTTTTAGCGGCTTCAGAGTAGCGTGAAAATCACACCCCACGGCTTTACGGGAGGCGCAGTGTCGCAAGAGTTTTATCTGTTTGACTGTTTGTGTCACACACACACACTCACACACACACACACACACACTCTCTCTCTCTCTCTCTCTCTCTCTCTCTCTCTCTCTCTCTCTCTCTCTCTCTCTCTCTCTCTCTCTCTCTCTCTCTCTCTCTCTCTCTCACACACACACACACAATAGAGTTTTATCTGTTTGACTGTTTGTGTCACACACACACACACACACACACACAATAGAGTTTTATCTGTTTGACTGTTTGTGTCACACACACACACACACACACACACACACACACACACACACACACACACACACACACACAATAGAGTTTTATCTGTTTGACTGTTTGTCACGAAAAGAAACAATCCAACAGGCGAAGGCTAGATGCGGCGTAAGTTTCAAAATCATTACGAACAGCCATTTGCATCTGTAACAATTGGGAAACACATCACCTGTAATAACCAGTTTTATCAGCTCCAACTAACGAACATTTTGCTAATCCGGGCAAATTGTCGCTTGATTAACAGAAAATAACTCACATTTTTTCAAACAAGCCATACATGTTCCAAACAAGCCATACATGTTCCAAACAAGCCAGACATGTTCCAATGATTGGTAATATTGGTTCCCCAATCATCAGTGCATTTTTTACTTATAAACGCAAAAGCTTAACTGGGGGAATGTGCAGTACATTTTAAAAACCATTTCCTTTACACAAAGCTACCAAATCGCAATTTGTTTCATAGCGGATGTATTTGTTCTTATATGAGTGCAATTGACAAGTATTTTTCATCAGACCGCCCGTGAAGAGCAGCCGATTGGCTGTGGCTCACGCGCACAGGTTCGGAGGTCAGGGGTGACGTGGTGTCTGTAAGGTCTTTTTAGGATCACTATTTCTCCTCAGGAATGTGATTTATGATTAAGTTTGTATATTGGCCATCTCAGTCAGCCTGGTTCGTAGTCTCTCGTTGGCAACAGCTTCCCGACCAGTGGAGCACTATTGCCAAGTCACTGTAGGCCTGTGCTGAAATGGATCGCGTATGTGACTCGTACAACGTTTTATGAAAACGGAAGCAATTATACTTTACACACACACACGAAAACCAAAGCTGATGTGGGAAGTATTCTTTTTAAGCTATTAGTCGTGAAAGTTGCACTGTTCGGAACATGGTGAGCTAACTCAGTGTTGGAAACTGAAACATAAAGAATGCAGTTAATCAATGAATTAAATGGCGGTTTGGGTTAAAACAGGACCTAGGAGCGGCGCTTAAATTAAGTATCCTAGTTCTGTTCTTTCTGCTCGGTCAACGGTTCCGTGCGCTGCTCGATGATGAAGCGGAACAGAGTTACCGTTTGTGCGCAGTCAGCTGGTGATAAAAGGGCTTGAATGATTCATCGCTCCCTGGTAGTGGTGTAATATAGCGGCACGGAAACTGGGCGCGCGCTTCCGCGGCTGTATGGCTGATTCTGTAGGCGGGGGGGGGGGGGGGCGGTGCTTTAATGTAGTGATGGCGAGACGATGCTTCTTGAACAGTTGAAGCTTTCAGCCAATTGTGTTACTAATGGACTCATTTCTCCAGGCATCAAGTGCACACTAGTGACACCTGCTGGTGAAATCCTGCATCTACACCTGCCCTCCAGGAATGGAGTGGCCCATCCCGGGTCTAAACTGGGGCTGTGTTCGAAATTGACACACTACCACTATTCACTAACTAGAAAACTAGATTGGCCGTCAGTGTGTGACCATCCGAATTCAAATCAAAGAACGGCTCTTCTGGGTTTTGCCACGTTCATGACAAATACGTTTCCATTGAGTATAATAAAGTACAACTACCCTAATATAACCTAATATAGCTACTGTATTTATTAGTCAATAATCCAAAACCGCCCAATAAACAACACTGTTTGTTAGCTAGCTAAACGGCATAATGTCTTATAGTTGACATTAAAGGTACAATAGGTAAGATTTTTGCGTTGAAACCTTGTTACACTGCTCACTGACAAGTTGACTCACCCTCTGCCTGTATTTATAGTCCTTAAATTCGGGTTTCAAAATATATAACGTTGACGGCCCAACACTCTCTACCAAAAAATTGTATAACTGCACAATAATTCAAGCTCATTGGTCGAAAATGGGTTCTAATCGCCACAGCCAATGGCGTTTCAACGTCAGCGCGTTCACAGAGAAGGGGGAGGGATAAACAGTGTTGTGGTTTGAGCGTGTTTGTTGCTGCTATTCCTCTCTTGACCGTTAGAAGTCCGAAATTACCCATTGTACCTTTAGCGCTATTTGTAACGAACGAGTAGGTTACATCAAGTCCATCGACTAAAAGCGTCAACAGCATTATTCTAAACCCGTGTTCTCTTCAATTTTTGAAATAAATGTGTAGATGTTGAAAATGTGTCCTACACATAAAATAAGTCAAGGCCATTTAGTTTCATGTTTTAAAAAATATAATTTTTTGTGAAAATAAAAAGGATAATTACAAATTGAACGCTTCAGCGCAAGTGAGCTGCATCTTGACTGGGCATTGCTAGATAAAACTTTGGCTTATTATCTCTGGGCTCATGTTTTAAGAAGCGGCTTC